>NW_011888865.1:6627617-6646022 GCF_000151845.1 Pteropus vampyrus
TATACATTAAACAGAGCTATTTTTATTTTTATTAATGGATGGCCCAAATGATCTCTAAGTCAGTGGCCTCATATATGAAATTTCAGTGCACCAGTGGGGCAGCTCTTTTTTGGTGTTTGTACTGTGACTGGAACGAACTGGCTTTAGTGAATAAGATGTAGCCCAAGATGATAACACAGCTTTTAAGGACTTTATTCTATAGGGCTTTTCTCCCCCTTCCTATTTTCTTTATATTTTCTTGACCTGCTCTGTGTCTAGTACTTTAAGCGCTGGGGATTTTAAGTTGAATAAAACACCATTTCTGAGCTCACATTAGCTTTGTGGTCCAGAAGGTCCCAGATTACTAACATATAAACATATAAATTAAAGCACATCTGATGATGCACTCTCATTCGCCTGTGACACACCCTCACGATTCATAGGCCTGAATGGCTCTTTATCCTCCTTTTAGTTTAATGCCAAAATTATCTCTGCTTTGACGGAAATCCCTTCTTGAAGGAACAGGTTCTACCTTTCAGACACTTGTTCAGACACTTGTCTGTCATCTTAGCATAGCTTCAAGGACCTGGCTTTTCACAGCTCAGGTCCTGGTTACTTCAGAGGCTGCACTGGCATCAGGCACCACTCTTCTTAGGGACAAAGATGAAAATCTGCTTCTCGGATCCTGGAGCAAGGACACATCAAGACAAGCCTCTGGCTCAATGCCCTGAGCCAGCTTTGAGGTCCATCTGTTCCATTTTGGTCTCTGAGTTTCCAATTTCTGACAGGTCCATTTTGATATTCTAGTCCCTGTTCTGTGTTGTTCTGTGTACTGAGCATAAACCAAGATGATGTTATATGTTTCACAGCAGCCCTCATATGAAAAAAAATCAAGGGAAGGCCTATTTGTGCACTCATCATGGAAGCCTCTGGAAATTTCATTCTTGCATGAAAATTAGTTTTATGACATAGCTTCCTAATGCAATAGAGCCCTGTCTTTGCATTTTTTATTAATATTTATGCTGCCATTCTCGGGGATGGATTGGTCACTGAGGAGTAGTAATAACAATACATGTATTTGGTGTGTTGTGCTTTCTCCAGTGAACTTAGAAGATGAAATCTTAATTACCTAGGTAATGTTCTGAGTAGGCAGCAAATAAACTCTCATGCTTATTTCGATGCAAAGGCTTGAAAACCGAGACATGAAATACTTAAGAAACTCTTAAAATCTTATAGCATATCAGAATTGAAAATACTTTCATGGTTATTTAACATACCTTTACTTTTTTTAAAGCCAAAATGAAGTTTTACCCAGTGTTAGTTACATAGTGATTAATTGGAGACAGAGGAACTGGGTTTGAATCCAGCTCTTCCTCTTATTAACCATGTGATCCTTGGGCAAATTATTTACCCTCTCCAAGTTTCAGTGTCTTCATCTATATGACAGGGAGAAATGATCTCAGTCTCACTTATAGAGCTGTTATAAGTTGAATGAGATAAGCTTGCCACTAGTTAGTACACTTCAATAAACATTAGCTATTATGATGAAGTACGGAGAAGGGCAGGAACCAATCTACTCTGAGCTGGGCTGCAAAAATAGAAGACGTTTTCAACAAGTGTCAGTGGTTGGTGAGGATATTCCAGGAAGAAAGGACACAAACAGAGTCAGGGAATTGAGGATTTAATGGGCACATTGGGAATACTCCAGCTTGCCTCTATCATGGGATGCATGAACACAAGAAAGGAGAGGCAAATTGAAAACGTTGTTGAAACCTGATCACGGATGGTGCTGAATGCCAGGACATGGGATTTAAACTTCAACATTAGTCTGGGAGGAGGAGGGAATTCAGTAGATGGCTTTAATTGATGTGAGTGTGTGTGTGTGTGTGTGTGTGTGTGTGTGTGTGTGTGCGCGCGCACGCGCGCGCATGTGTGCATGTGGGGGTGGAGGGAAGGAGGGAGAGAGGAAAGGAAAGAGAGAGGCAAAGACAGAGACATGATTAGATCTGGGCTAAAAGAGTAATTGGGTGATGATGTACAGGAGGGAGAGGCCTCTTTTTAAAAATTGAAGTATTAGGAATTGTCTGGCAATATATGTTTAAAACTTAAAAATGTGCCTCCCTCTGGGCTAGCAATTCTGATTATAGAAAAGTATGCAGAAACAGTGGTTTAAAACTAACTTACTAAATATCTGATAATGGGAGCTTGGTTAAATAATGACATATTTGTATAATTTAATATTATCTAGCCATTAAAATGTTATTTATCAATATAGATCACCAAAATAGTGCTAAAATGATTTTTAAAGTATAAAATATTATGTTAGTTTGATCTCATTAAAAAAAATTTGTGTATGAAAGCCTACGCCTTCATTCATGAAAGTTCAGAAAGAATTTAAACCAAATGTTAACGATGGTTATCTTTGAGTGGTTGTGTCATAGGTGATATTTTCTACTGTAGTAAATTATATATCATTTGAACCACTTAAAAGTGTCCAGCCCTGTGTTATTAAGTACATTTCACATTCCTGTGTGACCATCACCATTATCCATCTCCAGAATGTAGGCAAATTTTTTCTTTATTCTTCATACTTTTATGTATTGTTTGAATTTTAAAATTTATAACCAAAACAAAAATTTAATTAAAAAATACAAAGTGAGGATTGGAGGCTAACGCAGGATATTATTGCTATATGATGTCGGAAATTATGTCCTGATTCAAGAGTGAACACGACAGTTGGAATGGAAAGGAAGTGCAGGAACTGAAAGAAGGCCAAGTTGTGTAATATTTTTATTTACAGTTTTTTCCTTCTGGATTAGAAGTATTTTTTTCCTGAAGTAAATTTGGCATGCCAAATTGATGGTAACTGGACTTAGAATGTGGGGATTGAGGGCTTCTGATGTAGCAGCGTGAAAAGTGTGGCTAAACCACCAGATCCATGATCATGCTGGTATTTGCACAGTCATATCAACTTCAGGAGACCAAGAACTTCAAATCTGGTTAAGGTTACAAATGTGAGAAAAACATAGATAAAGCAGGAATCTTTGCATTACTATATGGCTTGACTGGGAGAACCTGGCTTTGTTTTAGCATCAAGAATCTCAATGTCAATTTCATGCTGCGTATAATTGGATTCTCTGATATCCAAATTCCTTCACTTACAGGAGCCTTTGTTCTAAGACATTAAGAAAAGTTTTCAAAGTAACAAAACATAAAATTATTTTTTTTAATTCTCTGCAACAGGCAGGCTCCAGTGCCTTTGATGTAAAACAGAGAATTGATAGTATTTTAGCATTTTTCTTTCATATACTCTGCCTTATTAGGTATATTTATTCCACAATGGGAAAGCCAGATCTTCCTGTAAGATAAGGAAAAAACTCCATAAGGAAGCATCCTTCAACAAAAAACACATGGTTTTATTTAGGGAGGGACATTTCAAAAGTTCACCTCCTTTTAGCAGACATTTAATGAATGCCTATCGCATGAAAGCACAGTTCTCGTGGCGGTGAGAATGAATATGACAGGGCGTCTGCCCTCCAGGAGCTCATTATTTAGTCCTTGGATTGTAGTCGAAGTAAATACACATGTACATGTCCTCATACGAGACCTGCTGAAGCGTGCTGTTGAGAGGTACACAGTTCTTGAATGGGTGGAGTTCTTCCTGGGTGACTGGCTATGGAGTATCAGTAGAGATGAGGCTGGCCTTGATCTCTGAAGGGTGGGTAAGTTTGGCAAGGTAGATATGCACAAAAGGTGTGTTTTAGACAGAGAGAATGTCCCATGTCAAAGTGCAGAATTAGAGATGTGCAGCATGGTGTTTGGATAATGTCTTATCTTGGGTCCTTCCCAGAAGCAGAATTGGAACATTAATATGGGGGTAAGGAAGACAGGACAGGAAGGGAAGAAATGAGTAACGGGTACGTTAGGAAACCAGTGACCACTGTGAGCCAGTGGAACTCAGCCCCACTGGGGAGCTCTGAGAAACGGTTTATAACATACCTGAGATTTATCCCAACTGAAAGACAAGGAAGCCCCAGTCCACAGCGCTCAGATTATCAGTGGTTAAGGACTGCTTCCAGGGGCACTGACACTGGCCCTTCCAGCTTGCCCTGAACAGGTGCAGTGAGCTTCTGTTTCTAAAATAAAAAGCTCAAGCAGTGATGTTCAGTGGTGTTTACAGTTAAAGCCTTCAGCATGTACAGAAGAAAGAATAGCACGTTAAAGTGCCTCTGGGTCGTCGGTGGTGGAGGTGTCAATGGAAGAAACTGAGAAAGATAAGACAGAGACAAAATAGAATGCCATGCAGAGTTGATGAGAGTTTCAATAAAGAGAGAAAATCATATTTTATCAAAAGGGTAGTAATAGTGCTTTCGAACCCCAAACTATACAAGCATGCATTGACCCAAGAGGTGTAATGGATAGGCTTGCTCTGTAAATTGATTCTAGTTCTGGCTCTGTTATTAGCTAGCTGTGTGACCTCAGGTACCTCCCTTAACCTTTCTGGGCTTCAGGCTCCTCTTGTGTATAATGAGCTGGTTATTTCTAATCTCTCCCAGCACTAAGATGCAATTTCTATGGATTCAAAGATATGGTCTGACTGCTACCTCACTACTCATCATTTATTAAGCTCATAAGTGTAGTGCATGTTAAACAGAGAAGTAATCTAATTTCACACTTAAATAAAGAGCTAATTCAAATTACTTTTGAAATTAAAATGTTCGTAGAATAAATTTGTGGGTCTAATAAACTCTCAAGCATTCCTCCCCACCCCGCCCATTTCTCTGAACCCTCTCCTTTGTATCGTCTCTGTCTTTTCATTCTTGTTCTTCCACCTCATCTTGGACTCTGGAACTATTTTTATTTAGTCAGTTTACCTTTATCTATAGCTATTTTGGCAGTAGGAGTTATATCCGTTTGCCTGACAGAGAATTTTATATGGAGCATGTGTTTGAAAGATTAATATAAGCAGTTGCTTCTGAAACAATTTAATCTTGCTTTCCATAGTAATGAAAAATGAATAATCAAAAGCAGTAAATTGTGCCTGGAAGATAATAAATACTTCTGAAAGCATTTTAGCACTGACTGTGAATTATAGCTGACCCCCAAATCGGGAGGGGTGAGTATGACCAATTGAAACTCCACAGTGGGTGCCGGCCTTTAATATAGGTCTTCAGCTGCTTGATTCATTTCATTGCTCTCTACCAGAACCTGGAGACTCTGCTGTCTGTCTCATTGATTTAAAACTAAAAATGGCATCTCATGCCAATTAGAGGAGCCTGTGTTTAAACCTCCATAGAGCAGTCTTTGTCTCTTCTGCCCCTTGACCAACACACAGACTCCTGTGGACTTGGATTAGGATTTCAAATATAAATAGTAACAATCAAATTAATTCTAGATCCAGCTACTATAGATGGGGAAACTCCTAGGGATATATTTCGTATACAACCTCATTAATTTCCTGGGTATGGATGCTACCTAAGTAAACTCTACAAAGATCCCTTAGAAAATTACTTTTACCTTCAACTACCCATCTTCTGCAGGCACATTCATGACCCAGGGGTTATTCTAGAAATGAGATGTTTTGAAAATTATCGCACCTCTTTAATCAGGCATTCCGTGAGGTGTCGGAGTCCTGAAATAAATTATTGTCCTTCACATCCTTTGTGTTTGGATGCAAAACTTAAATATATATATGTATATATATTTGTGCACCTGTGGTATTCAGATTGCTATCTGTCATGCCGCCAAAAATAATAAGAAATTAAACAAATACATCTATACTCTGTCTTGAAGAAACTGAAAAATTACTTGGCACATGGAGACAATGTATTTTACAAAGCGGCGGTCAGGCACAGACACCTAGAGATTTCTGCAAAGTTAATGGCAAAAAGAATCAAGACATGGCTCTGGTCAAGCTTCGTCACTATGTGCATCTCCCAGCATTTTATGTGTTTTAATGTGTTTATATCTACCTGCTGCACTGGTACCCAGGGAGGCCATATTTTCACACTACTGAACTAAAAATAAAAAGCACGATGTGTCTTCCTTCTTTGATGAAGCTTGACAAGGGAATTGTCCATGTCTTGTATTGTAAAAATAATGCCAACTACACCTTTAAAGACCTGAGATTTAGTTACCAACTGCTGCCTATTGGCTGAGATATTTGAGCTGAGGCGCTTGACCTCACTGAGCCTCAGCATCCTCTAAAATGCAGATAAAACGTCCCCTCTTTTCTATTTTCAAAAATTGTTTCTAATAATAAATATAAGTGTGATATACATATTTATGTATACATATGTATCCTTTGAAAACTCTACAGTGATGTGCGAATACCAATAAGGGGCTGGATGTTGCTAGAACTGCGAAAAGCTGATTCCTATTGTATGTCTATCTTGAGTCTATTATTAATTGTAAACACTTGTTTAAAAAGTTTATTCAAGAAATAGGTTCTTATCTTGGACATTTGCAAGAGTTTGTGTGTTCCAACCTAGAGACGTAACTCTGCAATCTCCTAAATCAGTGAGAGAAAACTCACATCAGCAAACCAGCCTTTTGAGAGAGGAGAGGCTCTTCCTAGTTTATTGTTTCTAAAAATAAAGCTTCCTTAATTTGGCACAGCCGTTGGGGAGCAAGGATGCAAAGTCAGTAGCCGAACGTCTCCAAGTGCACGCTGCACTGTACTGTCAGATACTCACAGAGCTACTGAGAATTTTCTGGCATATGTGTTTTGTTCTAACAACTTAGCACACAGCATGCTTTTTAAAATTTTGTTTTTATAGAAATGTTCAGGTTCTCCTGGATTCTTCTGAACCGTTGCCAGTGGGTGATTTAAGCCCTAGACTTGGCCCTGAAAACAGAAGTTGAAAACCAAAGATGAATAGCCATGTGGTCTCTTACACATGAGAATTGTCCAGTTAATAAATATTTCAAGTCGCCAAGGCCAGTCTAGCAGGAAGCATGTATTTTTCTTCTAAAACATTACATTTTGAGATATTTCTTGAAGGGGTTTTATAAGAAACCAGTCCATTGTATGTAGGAAGATGGCTGTTTCTCAGTGAGCTCTTTACTTTTAATCACTTGTTCCAAAGTGTCATGTTGTTGTTGGTGGTAGTAGGAGGAGGAGAAGGAGAGATAGGAGTTAGGAAGAGGAGGAGGAGGAAGAAGAGATCATAATGACGCCCTTCAAATTGTTTGTTCTTTTATAATTTATAAAGTGATTTTATATGTTAGTATCTAATTTAACACTTAAAACACCCTAGTGAGGTAGTTTATGTCACAGTGAGGAAACTTAGTTTTCTTTCTTTTTTTTTTTTGAGAAATTATTTCCTACATGTTGTAAAGCTTAAAAGTGACAGAGCTAGAGCTTGAACTTTTGATTCAAAGTCTGACATTTTTTTCCTGCCAAAAAATTGATTTCATATCTGCATTCATAGCTCTACATGTACGGTGTGGAGTTTACAATATGAGTTAATTAATTTGTAAAAAGGCTTGAACCAATGTCTTGCAGTGAGTGCTTTATTAAAATTTGGTTAATAAATGAAATAAAAAATGTCATGAGAACAAAGAATGGAACATAGATAATTGTTAGAATTCATCTCAGACACAGATGGAAAATGTCCACCAAGTTCCCGAGAAGAAAAATACTTTAATGATGTTAACGAATATTATGGGGCTAAAATAATGCAAAATATAGTTTATATTATTTTCTTAGAAGCACGCTGATTTTTAAGAATGACTCAGCTTTACAGAAGTCAGATAAGAATGCACAGTGTATCTAATTGTGGCAGCTGTCAGTGCACAAGCCCCTTCTCTTTCTCAAAAGGTTGAAGTTAGCAGAAAATGCATAATTGCAGTATAATGACTACACCTTTCAATGGCACTTGTCTTAGAAGGAAAAGATTCTGTTATTGTTATTGTATGTAATAAAATTCAATAGCCACAAATTGTTATGGGCTGAATTGTGTGACCCCCACCCGACCTCCTCAAATTCATATGTGGGAGTCCTAACCTCCTATATTTCAGAATGTGACTGTATTTGGAGATAGGATCCTTAGAGCTAATTAAATTAAAATGAGGCCATTAGAATGGACCCTAATGAAATCCAACTGGTATTTTCATAAAAAAGGGAAATTTAGACACAGATACACACAGAGAGACAATAGTCTGAAGACACAGGGAGAATTCAAGCAGCCAGGAGGGAGTCCTCAGAAGAAACTGACTTGCTGACCCTGATCTGACTTTAGCCTCAGGACTGGAGAAAATAACTTGTTGCCTAGCATTCGACTGGGTACTCAGTTAAAGCAGCCCTAGAAACTATTCTAGTGTGTAGTCACTAGCTTTCAATCTGATGCATTTACGATACTCAGACTTTTTTTTTTTCTTTTCAAGAATACTGATGCTCAGGGCACCATCCCAGAGCAGTGAGTCAGAATCGCTGAGATGGGGTCTGGATGGCTGTGTTTTTCAGAACTTTGCAGGAGATCTGAAACAGTTAGGTTGAGAACTACTCATTTACATTGTCTTTCCAAAAGAGTTCTCAGTTAGTTCCTTTTGCAAAGAGAAAACAAATCATCTGCCCACTGTCTTGCTTGTTGAAGTTCATTATTCACAGAGCAAAAGAAGACATCCTACATGGTTCAGTTATGGTCCAATATGGCTAATCCATAGCATCATCTGAGCATCCATTTAAAAATACAGATTCATAGAAATTCTGATTCATGGGTCTTTGGGATAGGGGTAGGAGTTTGTATGTTTAAGACAGTCTATAAGTGATTCTGATTATACTTCAGATTGAGAATGGCCTAACATCTGTTTTTAAATATATGTATATGTATGTATCATGTGTGTACATGCACATATATGTGTGTGTACGCATGTATGTATGTATGTATGTATGTGTGTATTGTCTTCAACAAAGAAAAATTACCTATGAAATCAGCAAGGAGCTTGCTTGATCAAGATTCTGGTCGTTGATTGTTTTATCTGGTCTTTTTCCTTCAATGATGCAGAGTGTTAAGGACACTGGGAGTGATTTGTACAAGTTGACGTGGAATTTCACAGTTCGGTGTTTTGTAGTAATGACCTCAGTTTAATCAGTATTTTATCTTTCTAAAACCTGCTGTTAGGGCAAAAGGTCTGATGCTAAACAAATTATGGCATTCACAATTGAAGTGTAAATTGAACTCCGAATTCATTTGTTTGATAATCATTTCTCCTTATGAATATACTAATCAGCCTCTTTGGAGAATTTACTGTCTTGTACAGTCATATATACATGCAACATTTCATTGACCTTAATTCACTGAATCCCAGCCAAACAAGTTAAGATCACGTTGGAAATTTTTAAAAAGCCTATGAAAAGTCAAAATAAATGTCAAGTAACAACTGACTTTTGTCATGAACGACATAAATGCTTACTTATATTCATAATCTCAAAACACTCCTGTGTGATATGCTAGTATCTTCATTCTCCAGATGAAAAAATTGAGGCCAGGTCAGAGATGTCAGGTGACTTACCTAAAATCCTGGACCTAGAAAGTGGCAGAGGCACTCGGATTCCAGAGCCCTTGCCCTTAACAGTTACTGTTCTCTATTGACTCTAAACTTACCCATCAAACTTGGTTTTTAGATTTCCTAACCAATATCAGATTAGAACAGGCTTCCCGATCAAAATATCAAGGTCAGAAATTATGAAATAGATATGTTTTAGGGTTTTGGGTCCCTTTACACAATACTCTTGTTTCACTTACAAAAAGTAAGATACTATGATTTTCTTGAATATAGTGCAGTTTTGTAATAATTTTCTCATGTATTAAATTGTAAAAATATCCGTATGTCCATATTTATAATCCCATCTTAATACAAAAACTCTTTTCGTTTTGCCTGCTGTCTTCCAGTCTTCAACATGCTGATGTATTCCTGTCGAATACATATTCGAATTCCATATTCGAATGGAGCATGTATTTTTTCCATATTCAGTTTTTCCTCTATCCAAAGACATTTTCTGCAATTCCAAGTAGGTCTAGGTAGTCATCAAAGTAATCATCTACATGTGATTCTTTGAGTTGGTATATCTGGATTTTCAGTCTTATGTCTTTGCATTTTCAATACTTTCTATCTTAAAATCACCTAGATTGTAGGCTTTTTGGGGTTGACAGCTCTGTCTAAAACTTATCTGTGAATCTTTAGAGTTTGGCCTACTGCAGAACAAATTAGGTAACCAATAAATGTTAATTGAATGTAGCCTAATAACTGTTGTTAACATATCCTCTAATTGTAAATGCTATATTCACATATAATGCATATAATATATATATGTATGATTATATATATTTGACGTCTGTCTGTCTGTCTATCTATATGTAGTGATTTCAAGTGCATGTTTTAGAGTTAAGTTGACTAAGACTACTATCCTTGCTCTGCTGTTCACTCCCAGAGTCAATTTGGGGAAGTTATATGATCTCTTCAAGTCTCATGTGTTTTCTATAAAGTGAAGACAATAATATCTACTAGTAAGTGCAGATTAAATGACGGAATAAAGGTAGAGATCTTCAAGGTATGCCAGTATGGCCCACTAAATGTCCAGTAACTGCTAAACAGTATTATAATGAAAATTCCATTTGCCCCAATCTGAAATACAATAATGTACAAAGCAAGGTAACACATGTATAAGGTTAAGACATAGAGTAAATTTTCCCTGGTCTTATTTGGAAACAAGACAAAACCGCATTACTTTTGCTGAATCTGTGCAAGGAGGATTTCCTGTGTATAGTGCCAGAATAAGCGTCTTCATGTAAGCATGTCCATCTACTGCCGTGAGCCAGGACCAGGGTTTAGGGGTGGGGAAACATTTCTGGAAAGAGAAGTGGAAAGAAAAGAACTGGAATAGCTCCTTTTATCCGAGGCTAATCCTGTGAATGATGGGAGGGGAAGATTCAAGCCTGTCTAGAGCACTTATACAGATAGTGGATGCTGAATAGTCTTGCTAACACAGTAACAGCTAGGCAAGATCGAGAAAGAGTTTCAAATTGACTCGAAGTTTTAAAATCTCATTTTAGAGCTAGGGAGAGGGCTTGTGGGAGATTGCTGAATGAAGTCACTCTGGGACCACATGGCCTGGATTCGGCTCCTGGCTTAGCCACTAACTAGCTGTATAACTTTGGACTAGTCTTTTTGTATTTCTGTGGACAATTTCCTTAATTATAAAGTGGGGATGAAAATAGCACTTACCTTCTAGGGTTGTTATGAAGATTAAGGAAGTTAATTTGTGAAAGTACTTGGAACATTAAATGGCAAAAAGTAAATATTCAGTAAATGTTAGTTAATATCATAATCTGCCTACTCCCAGGGGGGCTGACTGGTTAATTTTGCCCTTGCCAAGGTTTTTTTTTTTTCTTCTTCTTCTTCTTTTTTTTTTAATGATCATAGTGGATTTATGCGCATTTCCATTTAAGAGGTGATTCTTGAAGTTATCTGGTTTTCTGGGGGCAGATAAACATGGCATTATGTCCTGAGGCTGTTCTGTTGTTAAATTAAAGTCATAGAAACAGGTACTTTTTATATTAGGAATTGTTTATTATCTTTATTAATATGTAAGATGCAAAATCAGAACTCTAATAGGCATGGATGGCACAGAACACATTTGCAGCAGAACAAAAACTAGTAGTTCACATATTTCTGAAGGGAGAACATGAATTAGTTTTTAGCAAAGGTGGTTGCTCGGAATTCAAAGTGCATTCCTTGTTCTCTCTGATAAATTTCTCTAACCACTGCTGGAGTGTTTGGTAGGTCTGGACTCCCTCCCATCTTCATTAATTTATTGTCCTTGTCGCCTGCTGAAAGTGTGCTGGGAAAACAGAATTGTGCTTTCACACTTTCTTCTCCCCACTCTTTTGCATTCAGTCTCGGGGATTTCACTTGTCACTAAGCCCAGTTTAGAGCCACTGTTCTCTGAATTCAGCTACTATTTTCATGCTGTTACTCCAAAATGTACTACAAGGCTCACAGATGTTGCTACCCAGGTAGTTCCCAAGGGCGGCATGTGGCTGCGCAAGTGCCAGCCTCTGTCCTGAGTCTGGATATGTGGGTGGCTGGCTGGCATATTGGCGCTGGGCCCAGTTGGATGGACAGTTCAGTAGGGATGCAAGATTTTGATTTAGCCAATGTTTAGTGAAATCTTACATTGGATTGAGCTCAATGCCAGATGGCTTCAGGTACCTCCTCATTAACTACTCACAACATCTTGATCCCTGTTTTTCAGATTGTTGGGAGTACCTGAAGGAGATACTCCCAACTCCTCTAAGCCTGAGTTCTGCACAATTTGAGAAATAAAGTAAACAGTAAAGACAGAGGCCAAAAAATTATCTTTATTGTAGAGATTCTAAGTTGGCAGACGTAGGTTGGTGTCATAGCCAAATGAGGTTGCAAAGATCAAATCCCAGAATTAGGCAGATGTACATACCAGTCACGACAGCAGTTGAAGCTTCTTTACCTGGGCCCCAGTAGCATGAGCCCCAGGAGGGCAGTTGAATTGGACTTTTCTCAGTGTAGCTCAAAGTTCAGATGAGAAAACAGAGGCTCAAAGTTCAGATGAGAAAACAGAGGCTCAAAGAAACAACTTGCAAAAGGCTTCAGCATCTTAGCAATGGAGCTGAAATTTGAATACAGTCTTTCCACTCTTCCACCTTAGGCTGAGTTTAGAGTTTTTCCCCAAATTAAAAAATTGGAATTTTGACATAGGAAAGAGCTACGAAAGTTTATTCATCCTCTAGAATCTAAAATAAGATTTTACATAAACTATCCAAGAAGGATAGACAACTATTTTCTCCCTTAGGTTTGCTGACTGTACTTTTGTTGTCAACTCTTTGTTGAAAGTTCTAGAGACCTTATCTTTCACAACATAGGTCACTTCTTTCTCATGAAGTTATCGCGGCCACTGGACTTCTTCCTCTCAAAACTGACTCTGACCTGGTACACGAAAGCCGCTTCTGGGAAAACTTACTTCTAGACCACAGGCTTTTTGGAAGCCAGCTTCCTCTTCCACACCTTGTCTTGCTCAGCCGTAACCACCTCTTTAGCCATAGGAGAATACTACCCCGGCACCAGCAGGCTCTGACAACCGTCTGTATACTGCCTGTCTAACCTGATGCACTCAGCATTGGTAGGCCAGTTGAGGGCCCACTATCTGTCTTAAGGCCTTGTTTTTGAAACAGGCCCCCTTTTCAAATGTGATTATAATGATGTTTAATATTTAAAAGTTTTAATTGCAAATTTTAAACTTTTGCCATTGGATGGCTGAATGGCATCCTCTTCAAGGACAGCTTGCAAAGCTTCCTACAGGGGCGGGACCCTGCTCTCAAATTGCATTCATGTTCAGAGCTCGGCGTCCTTGTGGCTGTGTGTGTGTTGGGGGCTATGGGGGTGTCGGAGGATTTATTGGTACAATTCCCACTAGGAGGCTTCCTGGGAGATCTTTATGAATGAGCTAGATAGAGGGCCTGAAAGAGACACAGCATCAGTCTCTGGTTCCCACAAGACCTTATGAACCACACATGGCTGCAAACAATTAGCAGCAGCAAGATTTGGGAAGTAGGAGGAAAAAGGTAAATCTTGTGCCGAGTTAGACACTGGAATTTGGAATTATATCTCCTTCAGTTGAATCAGAAGTTATATTTCAGAAGCCATGAAATCCCAAAGTCTTCTTACCCCTGGGTAGTAATTTTAGGAGTCTAAAATATCCTTTGCCTTTGTGGCTATGCTAAGCTGATAGTGTGAACATTTTATAGGTTGTGTTTCCTTGAAATATTATTAACTAGATGAATTTGCATTGTTTAGGAACTAGTCTTTAAGTATGGCCCATTTTAGTTGCGACATTGAAATCATGTAAACAAGCGTCCAGACAGGGTACCGCAAGAAATCAAGAAATTTAAAAATAGAATCCTGATCTTTTATTGTCGGTCTCTTAAAATTTATCCTGGAGATAGTTTTCCTAGAAATGTAGAACAGCTTTTTTTTAAAATTCTACAAAACATTTTTTTTTCTTACTTTTTTCCTTTCCTGTCATCACAACTGAAACCTCAGTGGGTAAGCAGGAAGATTTCAGTGGTTTTGCAAAGTGACTTTGTAAGCACTTGCCTGATTGAAGGAAGCTGCAGCTTTGAGGGACCCCGGAAAGAGAATTGCCCTCCCCTTGTAGTGAAGAAGTATTTCCTATTTATAGCCAGGTTCATTGGCCGGTCACTCTGGGGGAGCTTGTCCTAAGCAATTTAATTCGGGTTGTAAAGCTAGTGAACCTTCAGCATGGCTCCTTGGATAAGGTTGTAACCAGCCTTCCATAACAAGTCTTGTCTCTGATTCCCTCGAGTTAGCGTTATTCTTTGGACTGTCAAACTGGCACCTTTGGATATTTCTGTGACCTTGAAAATTAGAATAATTAAGTTTCCTCTGGCACAGCGGGACTTGAAATGCGTAATTAACAGCAGCCAGCATTCCCTGGAGACCAAATTTATGAAAGCCATTAAAGGAGGAAAGAAGCAAACCTTTTTGAATGAGGGGAAGTGAACATTAGTTATGTGAGTGTGGTAGTATTTGGATGTTCCTTATCATATGCATGTAGATATTTCCCTGAAATTTTATGATGCACATTGTCCCTTTATTTTTCTTGGTAACACCATCACGTGAAACAGAGGGAAGTGAATAGTTGGCAACCAAATTAATGAAGAGGGACGAGAACTAAAAAACTCCTTTATAAGGGAGAAGAATGTTGCAGGCTACATTAACCTTTCTGCAACAAAACAACATTTAGACTACAATTATTGTGTATGTCCGTTTTATGTTCCTAAGCTGTAACAGTGCCTAGCATGAGTTGGTCACAAGTAGATGCCTAAAAAATGTGCAATGAAAGTTTTGGAGTGCATGTCTTTTTAAACACTTCTCCAAACAATTCTGATTCTTCATAGCACTGATTTCCGTGAAATTTTCTGTAAGTGCGCATAGATAAATAGACTGATTGATAGATGAATGAGAGAGAGAGAGAGAGAGAGAGAGAGAGAGAGAGAGAGAGAGAGAGAGAGAGAGAGAACAATCTCTTAGGATACAGTTTTATTTATCGATAGCTCTGAGTATGGGTGTTTGCTTTCGGCCAATGGGAGTTAAAAGAGCAGATAGTAGATATACACTCTCAGCCAATGAGTGTTAGCATTCCATCTGTAAATGCTCTCTGCTGGTGAGCTCCTGTAATGGTGTGTCTGTCTTCTGGACTAATTCTGGCCTTTATATCATGTTATTAGAATTAATGCCAAAAAACATGCAAGTGATAGTGCCTGATTATCCATAAAGGTAAAGTATCATTGTAGCAGTAAAAACATGAATTTTATAGTGACTTCAGACAGACACATTCAAGATATCTAGTAATAGAGACAAGTAGGCAACCAGAGATTAGTGGAAGTCCTTTGTCATTTGGGGTTAATTAATAACTTTAGGAGTGTAGGTAAAGAGAAGAGATTTTCTGAAAAGTGAAGAAAGATTGCCAGAGTACTGTGATGAGTACACATACTCATAGGGTCAGTACTGTAATGACCCGAATACCATTAATTCAGTTAGTGCTAAATGGAACAAGCACATATTCCTCCTTTGATAGAAATGACCAAAAAGAGGGCAGGGGAATAACTGCCCTGCACACATCCATCACAGCAATCCTAAGCTGATATCTCCATTTTTGTTATTGGTTTCTACCTGTTACCACTCATATAATTGCTGATTAGCCACTCTTCTTCTCTCCCAGAATAAATCAGTATTGAGAGGATCCAAATCATAAGAAGTTAACCAAAAGATGTTCTTAGGGCCTGGATTCAGTGAATGGGTCATAGTAAGAGATTATTGCTGAAATGCTGCTTTATATTCTGTTCACCAGTAAAACCAGATGCTGTAAGATAAATATTCGTTGTGTATTTTTATGTACTGTGAACTTTAGGCCAGGCCGCACGATCTGTTCCCCTTTCTTAGGGTATTTTTATTGTGCTAGTCACTCCAGGTTCTCTGGTCTCAAACAGAAGACTCATCTTTTTGTACTTTTCCAGATTTCAAAATAAGACTGGAGCTATTTTCCAAAACTTTTTCTGGTTGAAAGGGAAAAATACAGTTGTACAAGGTGCTCAAAAAAAAAAAAAAAATACAGCTGATATGTGAACACCGGCCACATACCTTCTTTGAGAATTAGATTCTAAATAAACAGAGTGGTAGATGTCCTGGACTAAAAAACTTCGCTCTGTTTAAACTTAAGCTTTGACTAACTCTATTTAGAATGATAAAAACTATATATAAATAGCTAATATTTGTTGAGAAACGCTATTGGGAAAGACATTATTTTATTGCCTCCCCCACTTTTATTTTAATATAATACCTTTTAACTGCCTAGCTGACATGTGAAAACATCAAATAAATACCCACTTAAGGAAAACAAAATGTTGTATATCCATGTACGACTTGTGGACCTGATGGTCTAAATCAGCACTATTCAATAGACATATAAGGCCAACCATGTATGTAATTTAAAATGTCCTAGTATAAAGGGCAAAAAAAAAAAAGAGTGAAATAACTTTAATAATATATGCTATTATCTCATTATATCCAAAATATAAAAGTTAATAATAAGATACTTTACATTATTTTTTCCTACTAAGTCTTCAAAATCCAGGGCATATTTTACACTTTAAACACACCTCGATTCAACCTAGCTTCATTTCAAGAACTCAGTAGCTGCATGTCCTAGTGGCTATTATTCTGGACAATGCGGGTCAATACCAAGATGTCCCCCATGAGAAAGTCTCATTTGCCTTCCTTCCACAAGTGTAGTACAACCAGTCTCATTTAATCCCAGCAGCATCGTGTGGAAGTAGGCCAGCCTCTGTGAATCAGTTGGTAAAAGAAAAGTAGGTCCGTGTTTATATTTCGTTCATGTTTCTATTTCATTCAGCTCCAGTGTCAGTCTTTGTGATTTATTTAGCAGAATTCAACAGGAAGGCATATAGAAACCTCGCTTAACCTTGTCAGGATAAAATTTAATTTTATTTAGGGTAGGCCCTTGAGTTGACTTCCTGGGTGTCGGAACCCTGATGGGAATGTGGATGAGGTAGAAGAAAGGTGTTGAGACTTATCATATGGAACACTGGACCGGTCTTTGAGGGCCAGAGAAATTTCAAATGCAGTGCAAGTAGAACAGATATTATCCATGTGCTTATCAGGAAATAGATAATAATAGTAATACTTTCCTTAGTGTTTTCTACATGCCGAACCCTATTTAATATACGTTGCCTTTTTTAATCCTCACAATTCTATGAATTACTTCATTTTACAGATGAGGAAAAGAAGGGTTAGGCAATTGAGAAAAATTTGATTAAGGTCCCACAGTTGTCAGTTCTGTTCAATATCAGAGCCCATGCTCTCAGAGAACATGGAGTTATCCATCCAAGAATCTTCAGCCTTCTGGGGTCTGTCAAAATTGGGCACAGTCAGGGCGGTATGGCTGTAGACTAACCACTACATGCGATTGCCCCTTTGGGTTGAAGATCTCTAAGTATGCTTGACAATGGTGTTCAAATACTCTCTTCAAATCTGTGAATGTGAAGATCTTAACATTTCTATTTTAAATCTTGGGGGATAGTTTGAACCTAGTCCTAGAGAGTTAAGAGTGTTCTCAGGGAATAGCTTTAGTTTACGCACGCCTTGCAATTGCAACATGATGACTCTCTCTATTCCCAGAAATTGTGTCTCTGACAAGCTCCCACTGCAGTCACTTCATTAATCTTACTCTGCCAGGACACCTGTTCACTACTGTGCGGTGTCGGCTGATATCATATGGTAATTATGTTGTTAATTCATGGGCTGATGTTTTCCAGGCTGAAGCATGGCTTCCTGTAGGTAGCGATCTGGGAAATAAAATCAAGGAGGCAAGGAAACACTGACAATTGTCTGCTTCTACCAGCTTGGTTATATGATGTGACTGAATGGAAAGAATACCATTTGGTGAATATAGTCTTTTTCATTGGGCCACTACTTAGCAGAAATTCCGTTAATTGAATGGTACAATAAAATGCGAGCTCTTGAGTGAGATTTAACTGGACATAAATCCTAGCTCCACTCCTTACTTTGAGATCTTGAAGTTACCCAGCCTCTCAGAGTCCTTACTTACATGATCGAGTAATAGAGCCAGCATCATAAGATGCAAACTCGTAGCCCAATAAACGAACACTCGATAAATGTTAACTTCTATTATTATTTAGCAAATAGGTATTGATACCTCCTGTTAACTTAGCAACATGGAAAAGCTTCTTAAAGAAAATAAGACTCAGGTTCAGCTTTGGGAGACAAGAGTAAATAAATAAGGAGAGAGAAGACAGAAGGATCTTCCCGATAGGGGAACAAGCTGCA
>NW_011888865.1:6646072-6648286 GCF_000151845.1 Pteropus vampyrus
TATCAGGAAATAGATAATAATAGTAATACTTTCCTTAGTGTTTTCTACATGCCGAACCCTATTTAATATACGTTGCCTTTTTTAATCCTCACAATTCTATGAATTACTTCATTTTACAGATGAGGAAAAGAAGGGTTAGGCAATTGAGAAAAATTTGATTAAGGTCCCACAGTTGTCAGTTCTGTTCAATATCAGAGCCCATGCTCTCAGAGAACATGGAGTTATCCATCCAAGAATCTTCAGCCTTCTGGGGTCTGTCAAAATTGGGCACAGTCAGGGCGGTATGGCTGTAGACTAACCACTACATGCGATTGCCCCTTTGGGTTGAAGATCTCTAAGTATGCTTGACAATGGTGTTCAAATACTCTCTTCAAATCTGTGAATGTGAAGATCTTAACATTTCTATTTTAAATCTTGGGGGATAGTTTGAACCTAGTCCTAGAGAGTTAAGAGTGTTCTCAGGGAATAGCTTTAGTTTACGCACGCCTTGCAATTGCAACATGATGACTCTCTCTATTCCCAGAAATTGTGTCTCTGACAAGCTCCCACTGCAGTCACTTCATTAATCTTACTCTGCCAGGACACCTGTTCACTACTGTGCGGTGTCGGCTGATATCATATGGTAATTATGTTGTTAATTCATGGGCTGATGTTTTCCAGGCTGAAGCATGGCTTCCTGTAGGTAGCGATCTGGGAAATAAAATCAAGGAGGCAAGGAAACACTGACAATTGTCTGCTTCTACCAGCTTGGTTATATGATGTGACTGAATGGAAAGAATACCATTTGGTGAATATAGTCTTTTTCATTGGGCCACTACTTAGCAGAAATTCCGTTAATTGAATGGTACAATAAAATGCGAGCTCTTGAGTGAGATTTAACTGGACATAAATCCTAGCTCCACTCCTTACTTTGAGATCTTGAAGTTACCCAGCCTCTCAGAGTCCTTACTTACATGATCGAGTAATAGAGCCAGCATCATAAGATGCAAACTCGTAGCCCAATAAACGAACACTCGATAAATGTTAACTTCTATTATTATTTAGCAAATAGGTATTGATACCTCCTGTTAACTTAGCAACATGGAAAAGCTTCTTAAAGAAAATAAGACTCAGGTTCAGCTTTGGGAGACAAGAGTAAATAAATAAGGAGAGAGAAGACAGAAGGATCTTCCCGATAGGGGAACAAGCTGCACATGTGGTCTGGTGTGGCTTAGATCCTTGAGTTCTGGGAATCTGCAAAGAAAATTTTTGCCTTTCAGTTGTATGTGATGTGATTTCAGAAGGACTTTGACTAGAATCTTGGCTCTCCTACTTCTTAACTGAGTGGCCCTGGGCAAATTACTCAACCACTTGATTTCTTTATCAATAAAGGTGTAGATAATAATTGTACCTACTTCTTAGGGTCACTGTGAAGGATTAAATAAGTAAAGCATATCCAGTGCCTAAAACAGTACCTGGCTCATGGTAAATACTCAGGCGCAATTACCTCTTGTTCACAGTAATAATATCCTGGAGTTTATGGGTTCCCTGAGGAGACAGACCTTGCACATGAAATAATAACCCATGATTCATTGCCACATGGATGGTATAACTTGTAGTCAAGAACAGTAATTGCTAATCTTTTCATCTGCAAGTATGTTTTTATCATTCCCTACTCTAATGACTTAAAAAAACAAAGCAAATTAGCACAAAAACTTTTCTTTGTTTTTTCTTATTGTAAAAGCAATGAAATGGACATTGTAGAAAAATTATAAAATATGGATAAGCAAAGAGGAGGAAAAATGTAGCCCATAATCATACCACTCAGAGATAAATAGCTTTAATACCTTGATATATATAACTTTTCATGTCTTTGTGTTTTGTATGTATATATAAATGTTCTAAAAATGGAATTATAATACTGTTTGCACCTATTTACGTATTTAATAGTGGATATTTTTATCTATTAATAAATGTTTCTCAGCAACAATTTTTAATGATTAAATACTGTTTAGTATTGCATGGTCGTGCTATAATTCATTCAGCCAATCCCCACTGCTGGATATTTAGGAGCTTTCCTTTGTATGTATGTGTGTGGCATGGCAAACCGCTATGATGAGACTGTCTTATACTGAGCGGCATGCAGCTTGTAAAAGTGTTTTGCTTCATCTAAACTCCTGAGTAAAGAGGATGGTCATGGGTCTGTGGCTAGGAGGTAAGGGCTGAGGTGCAACT
>NW_011888865.1:6650211-6660542 GCF_000151845.1 Pteropus vampyrus
AGCAGGATGGATGCTCAGCTTTAACAGCCTGTGGATTCAGAAACCATTTCAGATACTAGGATGGTTTGGTGCATCCCCTTTACCTGTAAGACATCGCAGTTAGTTCGCTGTGAGAGCTGCTCCTTTGGTACTCAGGAGGCAAAAGAGCAAGGAGGGATGAAAAACGAAGGAGCAGCTTTCGGTGCCTGGCTCCGCTCCTTGCCACATTTGAAGCTTGGGCAGATCTCAACGTGCCTCGGAGTTTTCTTTTATATTACAGTAATAATACTCTATGTGTACTTACTTTCTGGGCTATTGTCAGATTCCGTTAAATAAGCTCCTGACATTCTTCGAAACTCTAACTCCACTGTCTAGGCCTGGAGCAGAGAAGGTACTCAGACACATTTGATGATAGAATGAATGTAAAGTACTACATGGATTATTTTGGTCAAACCTTTTCGAATTCAAGCAGATGGGATCTCACTCACTTCCAGCTTGTTTGAAGGTAAAGCAGATGCCTCACTTGCTTAATTGGGGGAATAGCCAACAGTGGTTTGATGTCACCATGCATCTGTCTGGCCAACCATCAAACCTATATTTCCCTGGGGATCAAGAATGGGAATCCAGCTGTTGTAGGACATGATGTGTTCTTACCCTGGCTTCAGATGTAACTGATCTTTAACTTTGCTTGCCTGTCTGTATGCCTGGAGCTCCTTCAGAGTGTAGTATCGAGCAAGTGTAATATGGTTAGTGGAAAGCAAAGAAGAAAGTGTTTTCCTTTGTTTTGTCTTTAGCCCAGAGACCTATTTGTTAGCCGGCTTTAGAAAGCAGCTGTCTTCTCTGTCTTCTTTTTTCCTCCAATGATGTCTTCCTTGGATATTTGGGTACAGCTTAATTTTAGCAATGCTCTGTAAAATGACTCTTGGGCAGTGGATTTTGTATCTCTTTTAGAGGTAAGAGGAATAAAAACATACATATTGAATCCACATATTAAATAGAGGGTAGATAATTAAGCTCTTGTCTGGTCTCAGGCAGCTTGTAGATGTGTTTTTACTTTCTAACGAATGAGTGATGTTTTTCAAAGGGAGGTGCCATTTGGGAAATCAGATCTCTGCTGAAGCATAGCAGTGATCCCTGCATTGTCATGTTCGGCACAGGTCCACTCCAACCCACAGGCAAGTGGCGGGGCTGGACTAATTACGCAGCTGTCAGAGTCACACAAATGAATGGACTGGGAGTGTCGCTTCCTTATCTGTGACAGCATTTGTTGGTTTGAATTTCACTTATTTAAGAGAGGTACTTTAGCAGGCAACAGAGCATTCATATGAAGTTGAAAATGTTCTGAAAGCAATATTAGGAAGTATATTTGTCCATGCTTCTGGCCCAGTGATACAGAGCTTTCTACCAACACAAAGCCATCATTGCTTGTAAAACAAACAGATGAAATTTAGAAACACGCTGCAAGGCAGTGACCTTTATACTCTGCAGAAACACGCTCATTCGCACGCACGACACATGTACCCAGTATATCTATTCTCATTAGATGCATGTTTTGGATGTCCTGTAGCTAAAGTATAATTACGTTGTCAGCATAAAATGGGAAGTTTTATGATACAGGATATTTCTCTGTGAGCAGACGAGACACTTCTCTCTGGATGAACCATTTACCACTGCCCTACAGATATGTCATGAAGTCATCCAGAAACCAAATAGGAGGTCTTTTTTGTTCCGAGCTGTGTGAAGCAGGGATGTGTTTGAAAGGGGCCTGCCACGCCCAGCCATATTGGATCCTGTAGCTAAAGGAAAAGTCAGTAGTACTGATCCTGTCTTTATTTAAAATGTTGATATTTTGTTGGCCATGGATTGCATTAATTTTAACTTTTTAAATGTTGTATTAGGATATAATCTTTCTAGATTATAGAAGTTTTGTACCTGAGACAGGTACCTCACTTATCTCACTCTGGTCCCGGAGGGTCCTTTGCATTTCTGTTTGAGAGGACAGAGGCAGGAGCTTTACTCATGCGGTTTCCATTGTCTAGTACGCTCTCCTTCCCACTGTGCCTGGTTATGTGGTAGTAACTGAATTAGACATAGTGGCCACATTCACTGGTCTGGAAGTGATGATAGACAAAATCAGATTAAATGCATTTATACAAATCAGAGTAAACACATTGATAAAAATTAGAGTAAATGCATTTATAATTTATTTTTTTCCAAATTTGAAGCGCTATCTTAAAAAAGAACATGATGTGATAAAAGAGAGAGGTGTGGTGATGGAGAACCTTGCTGAGAGTAGTCAGAAACAACCACACAGAGGAGCTGGCATTCAAGTTGACACCTGATGGGAGGAAGTGTCCACAAGATGAGATGGGGAGAGAACTCCATGCAGAGACCACTGTGTGAGTGAAGAGCCAAAGTTAGAAAAAGAAGATTATTTCAGCAAATGAGTGGCAAATGGGGCAGAGAGGTAGTGGGGTGGGGTGGGGCGATGCACAAGAGAGGCTCGAGTTGGGGGCAGGAACCAAGTTAGGGAAGCTTTTGAAGGTTAAGGTCAGAAGTCTAGACAGGGGTGTTGGAGCTCAGAAGTCATCTCCTCTGAGAAACTTTCTCTCCCTCTCCTCTACCTTGGCTTACCCTCAGCTTCCCCTCTCACTATATTTATCATATTACAGTAAATGCTCGTTTATGGTTTTGAGTACCCTTCTAATCTGAAAGCTCCACAGGGTAAGGAATGTGTCTCGACTGTTCACTTGTATTTCTTGTATCTAGCACAGACCTCAATAAATATTTTGACATAAACTAATTTTTAGTATCCAAGAAAACATGCTGGTAGCCGGAAACCAACCTGGCTGAAAAAAAAAGGGAGTGCCATAATAATGCTCCCAGTTTGCGAATGGGAGTAACAGTCTGCCCAGAAAGAGATTTGGGACTCAGGAAAGCCCTTTCCTGTATCCACTTGGAATTTTAGGACCAGAATCCCACACCCTAAATATGTGACTGGTTTAATTTTGTATGTACTTTCTTTAGATCATTCTCTTTAACTTGGTTTCTAAAGAAAATGCTAGCTCATCTTAGCTTTAAGATTTTATCTGGAGTGTTAAGACAGAGTCATCATCCTTCTGTGTTTAAAAATGGCAGAGCAAGGTGGAAGCAACGTGAGCAAACTCCAGGGGAAAGAAAGAAACTAGGAAAAGTGGAGGACCACTTAGAAGACTTCCACAAAGCAAAGTCTCCTCTCTTTTATTCTTTAAGGAAGCCTAGAAGGCTTTGTGTGTGTTTTACCTAGAGTCATTTCTTTGCTTATGCTGGAGAATTCAAAATCTAAATTATTAATTAGCTTTCAAGTTTTAATATCCTGATGCAGTGACTGATCCTCCTTTGTTAATGCTTTTCATTAGGAATTGTGTTTTATAGCCAAGATGTGGAAACAACGTCTGTTGATGATAAAGAAAATGGGTAAAGAAAATGTGAGAGATATATAATGGAATATTATTCAGAGAGATATATAATGGGATATTATTCATCCCTAAAAAAAGAAGGAAATCCTGCCATTTACAACAACTTAAATGAACTTCGAGTGAATTCTGCTAAGTGGAATGACTCAGACAAAGAAAGACAAATACTGTATTATCATTTATGTGTGGAATCTAAAAAAAAAAAAAAAAAACTCATACTCATAGAAACAGAGAGTAGATTGGTGGTTTCTAGGGGCTGGGGGTGGAGGCAATGGGAGGATGTTGGTCAAAAGGTACAAACTTCCAGTTATAAAACGAATAAGTTCTTGGGATCTAATATATGGCATGTCGACTATAGTTAACAATACTGTGGTATTACTTGAAAGTTGCTGAGAGTTGATCTTAAATGTTTTCTCATCCCCCCCTCCCCCCACCACACACAAACAAACGTAACTATGTGCGGCGATGGATTGGTTAACTAACCTTATTATGGTAATCATTTCACATTATATACATATATCAAATCATCATGTTATATACCTTAAATTTACATGTTATAAGTCAATTATACCTCAGTAAAGGTAGTGGGATCAAAAGGATTGTTTTAGGAATTGGAATTCCCAGTAAATGTAAGAAGTTAAAAGAGTGTCTTATTCCCTGGCCAACAGAACTTCCAACATCTCATTTTCTCTTTCATCCCAAAAGAAATGTCAAATTTCTGCAACCAGATCTGTTGTCCATTTGGCACCTTTTATGCCCTCTATATTTTCCTTCCACCAGCACACATTGCTGTTGGCTGTGGGCTAAGATCTGTGCTAAGCACCAAGATCCACAAGTCCTTTGGCCAACATGGAAAGGCCCTGTTCTTGCTGGTTTGCGGGTGACAGAAAATGGTTTGATGTACTTTGGAAGCACAGTAGAGTGAGAAGTTTATTTTTTGTGGGTATTTTGGGAAGCTTCAGAGAGGAGCGAATATTTATGCCAGCACTTAAAAGATGCCTAACGAATGTGTAAGACTGACTAAATATATTGTTTGCTAAATATAGTCTCTGGGATGCTCTCAGGTTATACCAGTCGTTTCTAAACAAATGAGTAGGCAGTATTCTTTTGCAAATTATTGAATCATTGGTATGTTTACTGGGAAATAATATAGCACAATGGTCAAGAGGACTGGTTCCAGAACAAAACAGCCTTTGTACAAATTCTAGCTCTGCTAGCTAACAGCATATACAATTTTGGAGCAGACTGCACCCATCTAAAGTTGAGGTTCCTTATCTTTAAAATGGGAATAATACTAGAAGCTACCTCATAGAGTTCCTGTGAAAATTAAAGCACCTAGTGTAGTAACTGGCAATTAAGTGTTCAATAAATGGTAGCTATGTTATTAGCATCAGAATTGACTTGAGGAGTTTGTTAAGAACTCCTTGGGTCCCGCTGAGGCTCACTCAATCAGCTTTTCTAGGTAATTTCCAGAATCTGTGTTTCTAACACAAACCCAGGTTATTTTTGCATAGACTCTCTGGTACTCATAGCTGTACTGGTGCCTTTCACCTACAGGACTGCAAAGGATAAATGTCTGAACTTTACGATTAGAAAAGCATGGGTTTGAATTGTAGTTCTCAACCCCTTCCTGTCTCTGTAACTTTGGGCGATTACCTTAATTCTCTGGCCCTTCGTTTCCTAATGTGTAAGATTGAAATGATACCTTCTGAGTTTTCAGTGAAACCACATTAATATGCTAACATAATAAATGTCTAATGCTTGGAACTTAGCACATAGCAAGTGCTCAACAAAGCATGGCTGCTGGTCTCATGAGTGGTGTGTGCCAGTCACTGTGTTAGCTGCTGGAGATATGAGGATAATAGTCATCTTCAAGTTTGCAGTCAGAAGTGTACAAGATGACCACTGCTTCAATAAAGAACAACACCTAATATTTGGAAGGGCTCAATAATTGGAAAGGGCTCAATAATTAAAAATCACTCAGTCCCATCTGGTGGAGGGATTATTCCTGTAACATCCCCTGCAAGTGGTAGTTATGTAAATGGTATACAATGCCGTCACAGTGTTCTCTCTTATAGTCAGCCAAAGCCTGTCTTCTTGTGCGTTCTTAATTACTGGTCCCTCTGGGTTTCTGCAGTATAAGTCTTATCCTTGTTGAAGTTGCCATCTTGAAATATTTGAAAGTAGATATCATATTCGCCATGACTTTAATTTTCCAAGCATCTCCAGCTACTTCAGTTCTTTCTCTAATAGGAACTTTGGGGCTTCCCCCATGCCTACATTCTGCTCTCATTAGCAGGGATAACTTCAACCATAAGAGAAGCTCAAGGAACAGCTATCATGTCATGGTTACCTCAGCAGAAGAGCATTTAGGGCCCCTTAAAAGGCCTATATGAGAAATATTTCTTATCTGAAATAACACCATTACATCTGATAATCATGGATGGACCAGTGATGCTGAAGTAGATGGATTTGGTTATTGTGGAAGAACATTGAATGGCCGAATAGGAAAAATAAATGCTTCCGAATTGTTCTTAGAATATCCCTGAGCCTTAATCTAAGCCTCCAATTTCTGTTTAAAATTATTTCTTTGGAATGGTAAGACACCTCTAGCATATAAAGGTCATCTGACTTTGTTCTGCTTATAACAAATAAGAGTGCTCTGGGACCTGTTTAAGAGGACAATGCCATTTAAACCCTGAGAGCTGAGAAGGCCAAAGTATACATGTGATAAGCTTTGTCATCTTTTTGTCTGATGATCATAGACCTTGCATTTTAATTTACTATACATAATGCTTTCTTAATGAGTTCCAGTGGTTGGCCATTGAAACATGCTGGAGCAGCTGCCGACGTGATTGGGGGAGGGGGGAGTTAGGGAGAAACGTTTATTTGATTTACATGATACACAGTTAGGGTAACTAATATTTGCAGCCAGGGTACAATAATGGCAAGGAAAAAAATCTTCAGTATTACCGTGGACAGGAGAAAGGTGCTAAATCAATTTATTTTTCCAGTACGTGTGAAAACTACTAATTGCAAGCTAATGGAATTGCATTTTAAATGTTGAGTGTCTTGCTAGGCTGCAGTTTGCTTTATGCCAGAAAGTTCATTTGAAGCTAGTGTAATTATCAGAATTATTTTTAAAGTGAAAATTGAATTGAGCCTTCCTAGTACTGATTTTGACTATTTATAAAGCATTGCCTACAAAAATAAATTGTGGCTTGGTGGAAGAGGAGAGAAAAGATTGGGGATAATTCCTAAGAATAAAACATGAACAAAGTCACAGATTTAGTAACGGCCATAGTCACTAGTTACAAGGCTATCGTGTTAATAAGTGTTGAAAAGCACTTTCATGTATCTCACCTCATTTAATTCTGTTAGCAATTCTGTACAGTAGGTATTATTATTCTTGTCTTCCAGATGAAGAATCCAAGGGCGTAACAGCTTAATTAAGATATCCAAGGTAGGAGTGATCACACCAAACTCATTTGAACTCTGACTCTCTGACTCTCATTTCATTTTTAGGGATAATAAACCTGTCCTTGGAACACCATTGTCTGAAAAAATCATGTTATGAAAGTATTTATTAAATCGTAAAGTACTATCTATATGTACAGGATGATTATTATTGTTATCAACTATAAAGTGAAACCAGAGAGTGGGAAAAGGAAATGGAAAACAAGCAATTAAAAACCTGAAATTGAGGGGGATATATTGATATGCAGAAAATGATTTCCAGAGGTTGTTATTAGAGTTTTATCTCTTGGTTCTTAAACCATGATTCAATCTGTCACTCTTCACTCAGCATCTTCATTGTGTTGCCATTGTCCCTGTTCACCTGGCCTGCCCAAGGTGCCGTGTCTTTGCCTCCTTTCCTGATCTCTTTTGACACATACAGTAATCATGGACACACACACACACACACACACACACACACACACACACACACACGTGCAAGCACACACACACGCACATGCACATTGGGTGCCCTTTAGTTATCATCTTGCCTCTATTAAAATTTCCCTTCCTTGGCTTAATCAGAAGAATCATGATCCCAGCTTCAATTCTTACTCCGTGTAAAGATTCAAATCCATGATGACTTCACTCATCAGTCCTCAATGCCTTTATCTCTTGCCCTGTATTTACCTGATCATTCCTGTGTATGTCCAGGGCCCATTAGTCCTGCATTTGTTGCTTGGTGTTGGTCTGTTGCCCATTGTCAGTTCCTTCAAGATGTGCTTGTGTCATATGCCCAGAATGAACCACTCTTTTGAATCACCAAGTATGTTCAGGGCCAACTTTACCACAATTCCCTCAAATCTGAAAGCAACAGCATCTCCACTTTTGAATATTTGCCTGAGGTTTCACTGTTTCTCTAATCCATGTCTGCAGCATTAACTTTCTTCTCCTTCCTTATTAGAAGAAAGGAAAATACAAATGTTAACACAGGTCTCTTGTCCCATATCAAAACCTCGGGGCCAGATATGTTTCAGAATTCAGAATTCCCTAGATTTTTTGAAAGGCAATAAGGAGGAGGCATATACTGCAACATATGCATGACATCCTCATGCATATGTTGCAGTATATGCCTCCTCCTTATTGCCTTTCAGGGTCTAGGGCAGTAGGCTGTAATCAAATATTTTAATATATCAGTAGTGAAACATATGGAGAGTCATACTGGTGGATTGAGTATAATTGCCTCACATTGGGCCAGGATGTGTTTAATCATTAAATGATTTCTGGTTAGATCAGATTTTGCAGTTAAATGATTTTCAGAGCTTTTGGGATTTTAGAGCTGTGGCTAGATAAGGGATTGTAGCCCTGTAGTAAGACAAGAATCACTATATAAAGTCACTCTCTGTGCCATGTGACTTTTTATAGAAATTTGACTTTCCATTCTCTAATTAGAAAACAGTACAGATTTTTTTTTAAATAAAAAGATGCACCAGATTAGAATATGATGCTTTATAAACTTGATAGAAGCCTTAGAAAGTTCTATCATATATACCTTTTCTAATAGCATCCATAATGTACTGGCTCGGAATGTTCAGAAAAGAGGTGTAACATAATTCTCCCTTTTTTCTCTTTAGGAAACTGATGTGGGATTAGCACAAAGGCAAACAATGTTTGGAAGGTATATGCGTGTGTGTAGAGAGGTGTTTAGAGGCTTTGTGCCAATCTTTATAAATCATCCCCCACCTCCGCCCCATGCCCCCCACCTCTATATTTCTTTCCTGGATATGAGGCCACAGCCAAACCACTAAGGTGTCTTGTCATCCCAAAGTCATTTTCAAATGTATTCTGAGTTTTAAAGCTGAATAATAATTTCCCAGCATGGTTTCATTGTCTGTGAGGGTCACAGCTTAATGAACCATAGGGCCAGTCAAGGTCATCGTATATGTTAGTGATGATTAAAAGAGAAAAGGCAGACATGTGGGCTCTTGATTGTTTCATTCAAAAACCCAAAATTGTTTAGGAACTCATAAATTAGTCCTGTTTAATGTTTATGAAGATAATTAGGGAAAGATTGCTTTAAAGTAATAACTGTTATAAAACTGAGACCTTTTTAAAACCCTGATTTATAAAGCACTTATTTGCCTTCAAGAATTTCAGGGCTGATTTATAAGCTGATTCACCATCTGTCTCCTCTTGGCAAAACAAAGGAGAAATAGTTGGATGCTATTTTAGGAGCTAGATTAATATATTAATTGTATCTTTTACATGAGCAAGAAACATGAAGAGTAGTATTTGCCTTGGACTATGGATGACTCCTTTTTATAAAATATCTTTAAAATTGTTCTACTTTGTAATTATTTAAGATGAAAAAATATACTCCAAATAGAAAAAAATTAAGCTTGAAGCCAAATGGCGTTGTAGTAAGCTTGAATCAAAGCTTTTAGAGTTTCATTTAGTTTACATACTATAGCAGTTAAATATCTGGGATATGTTATCCAATGATGCTCCAATTCCAAGTTCAAAAGAAACCATTGTATTCCTGGGATTAATATTTTCCATTTATTGAGTGTCTCCAATATGCCACACGTAGTGTTTACTTTCATTATCCCTAAAGGTCTAATAGCCATGCAAGGTTGTTACTGTTATTCCCATTCTTATGATGAAGAAAATAAGGCTTAAGAGGTTGAGAAACGTGCCCAAGATTTCACTCAGGTCTTATATGGAAAGTTGTTCGCTGTCTTCTGTCCAACATTTGACCTTGATTCTTTTCAAAATTCTAGATAACTATAAGCAAATGTTTCCTAAACTAAAGACAGTTATACCAATGGTTCAGCCCATCAGACTTTGGGGTCAAAGTGTTTTAAAATCATTCTTCTCATTCTGAATTGATGTCTTCTACTATCAGCTACATAAAATATATTTATTTTATAACCCTCAGAATCTACTTGCTATATTTTCTACTTCGATCTGACTTGACTCTCTCTAGACTATCCTGAAATGTAAGCATAGACACAGAAACCATATGCCCACTCCATGACTGGGGTACAAATTGCCTTTCTCATCCCTTGTCTGTTTGTCTTAATTGTCTCATCTGTCTTACTTAGATTGTAAGTCCTTTGGGAAACACCAAGCCCTGTTGTATATGGAACCCACAGAACTTTTGGGGTTATTATTTTCCATTAGGTGAGACAGCAGTGATCTAAGGGTGATCATTTTTTTGTGGGTTTGGCTGAAATATCTGGCCTTGGGAATAGAAATCCTGCATACACATACATACTGGTCTAATTTGTAGCTTTTAATGTTCCTTGCAATCTGGTGCTTTTCAAAATCCTGTCTTTTAGATTATTTTTTTCTCCTGATAGTCCAGTTCTGTAAGAGTCTTCCCTTTATATTATATGCATAACTTTTTAAAAGGTGTTTACTATCTTTTATAGAAATTTT
>NW_011888865.1:6661722-6663906 GCF_000151845.1 Pteropus vampyrus
ACATAGTGTATATTTTATTAATCCTCTACTCTTTTTAGTGTTCTGAAACACAAAAGCTCAAATTTTACTTCCAGCAGCAGTATAAGTGATTAACCATTTCCTCTACCTTTTCCAACACTGACTGCCCCATTTCTGATGGCAGTTCAGTAACCTGGTCTCCATAGCTTAATTTTGAATTTTTTTTTTCTATCTAGTCATGATAGGTTTGACCTATCAAAATAGATGCACACTCTCTGGTCTGCCTGTGAAAACAAACAAGCATTTTGAAGATACTGGCAATAGTCAAGGGTATTTTCTAAGCAGTGGAACAGATTTTTCTTTGTAAAAAAACACCTGACCCTTGAAGACTCCCGAGTTGTTTCCAGCTAAACTAATAATTCAAGTCAGTGTATGTTTCTGAGTGTCTATCATGTGCAACACGCAGTGCTTTGAGCCCTCAGTGCAACTGAATTTTCTACGTAAAAACTGAAGTGCTAACAGACTTTCAAGGTCTGAATCCACTTTTCAGGGTAACTGTTACGGCCTCTAGACTGCCTGGCATCCCCAGTTTGCTTCCCCTTTATCCAATAGTCGGAGGGGGCTTTGTGAGAGATTGTTTTTATGCGCTTTTAGGATTTTCTTCTGCTCTTCATCTGCTTGGCAAACCCTACTTATCCTTTAAGATTTAGCTTAAATATAAATTCCTGCTGAAAGTCTTCCCTGAGCCTCAGTCTCTCCCATGTGCTCCTAAGCCCCTGTACATATCAACATCTGCACACTTTGGCGCTCACTTAGAACTCTTGGTTTGTGTATCTATCTCCCTAATTAGGCTTATAAGCTTCTTAGAGTCAGAGACTATGTTCTTCATGTTTATATACTTAATTGGCACAGTACGAGAGCAGGTACTCAGTAAATGTTTGTTAACTTAATTGGAATTAGAAATAATCTCAGTTTGTGTGTGAGAAGCACCCCGCTCCCCACACACACATACGCACACAGGACAGGGTAGGGGGAGAGAGAATGAATATGATTCAGTTAGCCACTATCTTATTGTATTTTCATCCCTACTTTATGTCTTTTGTATTTCAACTTTTTCCTTTGGGTAGCATTTTTAGTTGATTATAATTATTTTGAAATTTTATCCAATCATTTATAGTATTGGAACATCAGCAAATTTAACGTCACCTGCAAATTTAGTAAGCATATCTTTGATTACTTTATCTTAGGCATTAATACAGACAGAAATAAATTGCATTTCAGAACTTATTCCTGTGAGGAAATGTGGTGCATCTCTCCAGGGGCTTTGGAGACATTTGCTTTCTTTGGTTTTGCACTGAGGTTAAATACTGATTCCTAAAGCTGGGGTCCCAGTACTCATTGTGTTTTACACCTCATACAAGAGATAAGAGGACTTTGGTCTGCAAGCCCTATCACAGAGAAAACACCGTGTGAATGTAAGGACTGGTGAGAAACTCAGATGGTTTTTTCATATAGATTTTACAACAACAACGACAACAACAACAACAACAACAGAAAAACATTCCTGCAGTCCTAGTTCAGAACAATTTGAGTTCTTCGTGTACCTTATGTATAGAAAAACTGTTAAAGAAATGACCTCCTCAGACATCCATGGGAATTTTTGGATCTGTTGTCACTTAAGGCTCTTGTCAGGACACTTCTGCTGCCATCATGCTTGTGAAGCTGGGGATCATGGACATTGCATGGATGCCTTGTCGTTAGATAATGTTAAATTGAACTGGAGAATATAACATTTGATTGTCAGAAGGTAAGGGAACAACCTTGTTTTCCTCTGGATTGAAAGAGATTCTCCTGGACTATTCCAGTGTTCTCTCATAAACCCTGCATGAGGCTTATTCCTCTGGTTGTTCCCAACACAAATGCGGTATCATTTCACATAACAGGGGCTCATAGGCCTGCTAATAGACTATCGTAATCTCTCTGCTAATGAAGAGTGGTTGTGTTCTTTATCAGAAATTTATTGCCAGGAGGAGATAGAACAAAGTATATATATAAACATGTTCCCTAAAAAGAACAATAAAGGATAGATTAATTTTTATGAGTGCCTCGCACTGCTTTAACTGGTCAGAATTCATGTATTTATGTGTTCTAAGTGCTGGGAATACAGAGATGAATTGGACAGATGTCATCTCTGCCTTCCAGGTGCTTAGAGTGTAGTGTAGCAGG
>NW_011888865.1:6664961-6669425 GCF_000151845.1 Pteropus vampyrus
AGAGATAAACCTTATAATTCTCATTCTTATGGGTAGAAGTTTTCAGTTCCTGACTTTACAAAATGCTAACATTTTTTTAGTTTTTCAGCAATTACTTGTTGATTAGAGGAAGGCAAACAAAAAACCGTAGCAGAACAAAAAATACATGGGAATATTCCAAATTCTTAAGAGTTTTCATTATCCTTAGTTCACTTATTTTATTTATGTCTATGCATTGGAAGCGTGATATTTTAAATCTAAAGTTATGGGCTAGAACCATCATAGTCAAATATAAATTAAAATTTATTTTTAGGGAGTCACTTCCATACAAATCTTCATGAAAAAGGCTTTATTGAGAGACTAGGTCATAAAACCCAGTGAAAAGGAAGAAATTAAAGACCAAAGGTTAATGCAGAGCAAAGGAAGAAGGTTAAGTGATTTATGTGACAACCGAAGTGAGAGATTAACTCCCTTTCAAGGTTCACATGTTTAATGGAGGTACCAGGCTAGCCAGCAGTGAGTTAGTATGAGTACCAGTGTGTGTGAGCACGAAATGGGGATGGGAGAGGGTTCCAGAAATAGGGTGAGTGAGCAGTAAAGAAGTAGCTAAAAAAACACTGATAATATGACTTGGAAAACACATATCAAGAGGGCAGCCTTTAACTTATTTTGGCTTTAGCCAAATCACCATCTTTTTGTTGAAGCCACCTGACCAGGTCAGCTGAAATCAGCTGACCAAATGGAAAAGTCCGATTGATGATATCTCTCATTTGTTTAACTCAATTTCAAAACCATTCATAGAAGCCATCTAAGTACATTAGGATCATTAAAAAAATTATATCAAAGTCAAGTTTGCTTCTGTTCTCCATAGGCTACTATCTTATTGTGGAGGTAGACAGAGGGTTTGGAATTTTATGGGACTTATCAGCAGAGCAGCATATACACCACACATTCCATACATACAAGCATGCAGAATGCGCAGAATTTGTTGATAACGTGGGATAGTGCAGAAAGTGGATAGCAAAAGATTTATCAGTTCACATGTAGTAGCATATAAGACATTTAAATACACTGACTCTATCAAAACACAGTCAGTGGGCTGTCTATTAAGTAGTGAGCCATGGGAGAATGAAAAGCTAACCATTGAGCTTATGAAGCCCATAAGCTTTATATACTAAGACACCCAGAGAGCTTGGAGTAGGATGAGATGGGGAACATGGATGGAGAAGGGAAGCTCACATTTACTAAAACTCTGCATTGGAGAATCAATTTGAAGGAAGTGGTATGAGGGGCTAAAACTGAATTAAATTTCTTCTAGAAAATGGTAGGAAATTGTCCATATCAAATATATTTGCTGCAACTTTCTCCTCTACTTGTTTATTTCTTTTGCCACCTCGACTACTATGCAAGGCCTCGTTATGTGTAACCGGTTACTTAATTCTCTTCAGACTACCAGCAGCCAAAAGTGGTGATGTAAATGGTGTACTTTAATTGCATTGAAAATTCCTCCATATGCTACCTTTTTGGTTTCTGAATACCTGATGGAAAGTTCATTGATGAACTTTATTAGCGAATCCATAGGGACCAAAAATGCTATTTCATTTATTATTTTTAATTGAGACTGTCTAACATCTTTATTTAAAATACTTTCCCACAGAAGAGAGTGGAGATTTCTATGGTAACGTGAGACTATTTGTTCTTTATAGCAGATGACAATGTAGATTTTCCTATTTGGGGGTTTCTGGTGTGAAGTGTATTTTTGTCCATGGCCCCCATGCTTTATGTAGGCGGCAAATGCAGCATTACAAAAAGACAAACTGGCAGACTCCTAGTTTATGGAATTGATTAAGTAGGTACAAAATGAGAAGTGCATCTTAATCCCCAAAATTGAGTGTGCCTCTCCCTTCTTTTCTGGGCAATTCTTGTATCTATCCTTTTGTAAGCACTTGTTCTTATAGACATGACTTTACTTTAAATGTTCCATCATGGTGTTCTTTCCTTAACCTAATTTATTATCTCACTGGAATCAATTCCTCTTTCACCTCTATATCTACAATTCCTCTAAGCCTTAACGTGTGTTAGTGTACTGATTTATTTTATCATCTATGTTCAGGTTTGGATATGAGCTTCTTAAGGGCAGAAAATGTGTTATTCAGCTTTGTAGCTTTTACACTTAACACAGCTGGTGTCTGACCCCAGAGCAGATTCCCAATAAATGTATATGGTTGAATTTTTCAGGGTTCATTGAATTTTTCTATGTCTGTAGTAGAACATGAGATCAGATGGACAGCTCAGGATATGCAAGTCATCATCGGCCTTGACCTTGGTTAACTTACAGGGCATGTTCTGGGAGATCTGTCAAAATGGCAGTATGGCATGGGCCTCGGAAACCATGGGGCTCATTAGAAGTCAGTCCTACTGTTCCTAGCAATAGCCTTCAGAAGTCAGAAGGCCTTTATACCTGTGAGTAAGCTAAGCTAGCAAGGCACATTACATTCCCAAAGTGTCATTGGGGGAAAAAATTATAGTGTAGAAAAGTTATTTAAGGTAGCTAGCTATAGGCTAAACACCAACTGTGTGAGGCTAGGCAAAATAAAATGCTTTCCTAGGCCTGGAAAAATACTAGTTTCAGTATTCAAGATATTTATTTCAGAGAGAACCTGAATTCAGCTGCTAACTGAATTCATCACCTTGGCTCTCTCTTGAGCCAGTTTTACTCTTGACTCTAAAGTTTTTCTGATAACAACATCATTTTCCCAGTCACCCAGACTTGACCTATTGGAGTCCTTTTTTTCTCTTTTTAAAAAATTTCTTCCAGGACTTCTTTATTTAATCAGGTGCCAAATTCTGTAGGTTAAATTTCAGCACTATGTTTAATGTCCATTTCTTTCTTCCAGTTTTACCACCATTGTTATTGAGCTCATTGGGTCCCGGTGACTATCTATTATTGCTTACACCATAAATCCTGACCTCCTCGCTTAGGAGGTAGCGTGCAAACCTGGAGTTTTCTGCATGCTAGCTGATGAAGGCTCATCGGGACTTCTCAACTCCTCTGAACCTCAGATTTTTTCCAAAGAAAAATAAGGTCAATAATAGCATTTACCTTGTGGAAATATTGGGAGTATTAGATGAGATAATGTTGGAAAAGCAGTGGTAAAAGGACTGGGCCAAATTTAATAATTGAAAGTCACTGGAATTGACTCAGCCATGTCATTAAAGGTCAGGAAATGGTGATTTGATAGGGCATAGTAGAAAATAGTTATTTAAAAATAAACTACTTTTATTTATACCCCATGGAAGTGTAAATGCATGACATTGCTTATGTAATAGTGCTGTACAGTTTATCCCAACCAACTCCTTCTCCTGCATTTGATTGTTACTTTCCTTTTTATAGCTTTTTGATTTTTTTCCCCCAGGAAGATGTGAACTTCTTGAAGACAAAAACTGTATGTTCTACTTCCATTCATGTGTAGCACACAAACCAATTGAATTTGATGATTAGATTGTTTTTGACCTCCCCAATTGGCAGTTCTGTGGTTCAGCCTAATAATAGACAATGTATGCTGGTCGTTTGATTGATAACTAAAACTATATGTTTTAAATCTCTCCCACTCATTTACTTTCAGTGGGAAGAAACTCCCTTTAGGAAAATGTTTTACTCCCAGTGGTGGCAAAAATACCTGAAAACTTTTGTAAGAATGAATATATTCTTTTAACTCACATCAGTTTGAGTTTGAAAAATTATGTTGCTTTTCTTCTGTTCATTTCCGTATGTCAATATGGGTAACTGCTATCCTCAGTATTGTCTGTCTGTCTGTCTGTCTGTCTGTCTCTCTCTCACACACACCCACACAAACACACACACATGAAAGAAAAGAACAATGAGCAGAACACACAGGAAAGAATATATATGACTAGAGACCTGGATTTCACTCCAGCTTAGTTGCTGGCTGATGGTGTGACTTTGGGCATATCAGTTCTGGGCCTTTATTTCTTCATCTTATAAACAATGATTAGGTCAAATGACTTCCAGTTCTGGGCCTTTATTTCTTCATCTTATAAACAATGATTAGGTCAAATTCTTCAATTTATGTAGAACTTTCTAAAAAATTGAGACATTGCCACAATAATCTGTTACCTATAACATTCGGGAGAACTAGCTTCTTATAGACTTTACTAGTTGTGCCAGATTTCTTTTTCACTATAAAAGAATAGTCATATATTAACACTGAAAATTTCTCTCTTGCTGTGTGAGTGGTTGATATGTGTGAGTGGTTCTGTTCTGGCAGAAGCCAACTCTTGGTTGGGGAAAGGTAGAAAGGCCTGAGCTGTATGACCCACTAGCCCAGATCATGACTTCTTACTCTGTAAGACAAATGCCACCACAGCTATGTGGCTTGGAGAAGAGGGAGGCAGAGTGGAGGAGGGTGTAGTAGATTCTTTTCACAATTAAAGGGGGAGCCAAAAGTCATAATAATCTTGCCC
>NW_011888865.1:6670470-6672208 GCF_000151845.1 Pteropus vampyrus
AAATAGTGCCGGAAACACAAATTTTAAATGAAATAAATTCAAAGCGTTAATATATTTTGGAGTTGGCTGCCTCTGTGTACTTCGAATAATGGAGCAAACTAATAGTAGAACGTTCGCTCTAGAATTAAGGAAAGCGTTTGCATCAAAGGGCTGCCAATACCCAAATTACACTGGTGAGTTTTTTGGGGGAATGCAATCCACAGGGTGAAAGGCAACAGGAACAGCTGACTTTGTGTTCAGCTTCTCTGGTAAGTTTACATGAAACAGATTTTCCAGTTTTCACTAAGATTACTCTCGAAAGGTACCTAATGCTCCATATGTTCCCTTTTAGTAGTATTATATGATGCATGTGGATTTTCCTGGGATATCAGAAAGGCTCCAGAATAATTTAAATGGAAGCAATGTCTATTTTATTGTGACTAAATGAGTGTAAACACTTAGTTACAAGCTCAAGGGGAGTCGACCAGCGGCCGATTTTGACTTTAATGAAATACTTTCATTGAATGCTGCATAACCAAAACACATAAATAAATAAGTAAATCATGTTAAGTAAAATTATCACTTAATGGAAAAAGCAGTAAGTGAGGATATTAGAGGAATGTCTGGCAAACATTAGTTGTATGAATGAAGCTTAGGAAAACTATTGTGTTCATTCTCTTTCATTCATTCATATAAGTGACAAGATATTATAAATTTAAGAGTTACTTCCTTAAGAAGATGAATTAGAGTGCTTCATTTATGAGAAACTAAACTGGTGACCAGGAGGAAAGTCTTTGATTATTAATGTAATCTTGGCTCCATTTCAGCATTTGTTGAGTTGTGAGTATGCATTGCAAAGAAAATACTAAATTATTCAAGTCAGGTAAACTAGAATCCTGCTGTTTTTACCTCTTGCTCATCTAAATAAAAATATCTGGGTGATGATGATATTTAAATTATATATAGTTTAAAATATGTTTGTGTAAAATATTTATCTCTTCATATTATATATTGGGATCCTAGTGATGTTTTTAGCTCTGCATTATTGCTTCATAAATTTAATACCAAAGTTTTGGGAAAAGAAAACAATCAGCATAAGCTACAAGGTTATAGAAAAATATATAAATTCAAGGAAATAGTATATTACCTATTTCAATGCGTTTGTGCATTAATCCAGTTTATTTTGTTTGGAAATATTTTTGAAGAGCGTTTCCAATTGAAGGTAAATTTGGATTTCTTAGTATTATTCAAGGAAAATTTCAGAGTAAAGTTGCGTTGATTAGTTCTGACAATTTCTCAGGATTTTAAGAAGCAAACTGACTAATGAAATAAAGTGAGTCAACATCTAAAATGTAAGTGTTCCCTACTTACAGTTCTGTCTTCTCAATTTCTTCACCTTTTTGATTTCCTCCTCCATGAGATTTCAGAGCAGCAGAGGCTTTAAATTGCTGATGAGAAAGTAGAAAAACACCAGATATTTTATTCTAATGCCCAGTAGACATCATGTAGCAAATAGACTATTGGGAATAAGACTATTAAGAGAAAGCTCAACCTTCTTAAAATCTGCTACTTGAAAATAATGGTAAAAATTATTACAAAATGGATACATATTTCTTAAAACACACAAACATGCAAAGTATAATTTAGAAAGTTAAAGTCTCCTTTCATGTCATTTCATGGACTTAGCCATTTTTAATAACTTGCTGCTTATATTTTTCAGATTTTAAAATATGCATTTTATTTACTTAGAGGTACTATA
>NW_011888865.1:6672258-6684773 GCF_000151845.1 Pteropus vampyrus
TCTTGCTCATCTAAATAAAAATATCTGGGTGATGATGATATTTAAATTATATATAGTTTAAAATATGTTTGTGTAAAATATTTATCTCTTCATATTATATATTGGGATCCTAGTGATGTTTTTAGCTCTGCATTATTGCTTCATAAATTTAATACCAAAGTTTTGGGAAAAGAAAACAATCAGCATAAGCTACAAGGTTATAGAAAAATATATAAATTCAAGGAAATAGTATATTACCTATTTCAATGCGTTTGTGCATTAATCCAGTTTATTTTGTTTGGAAATATTTTTGAAGAGCGTTTCCAATTGAAGGTAAATTTGGATTTCTTAGTATTATTCAAGGAAAATTTCAGAGTAAAGTTGCGTTGATTAGTTCTGACAATTTCTCAGGATTTTAAGAAGCAAACTGACTAATGAAATAAAGTGAGTCAACATCTAAAATGTAAGTGTTCCCTACTTACAGTTCTGTCTTCTCAATTTCTTCACCTTTTTGATTTCCTCCTCCATGAGATTTCAGAGCAGCAGAGGCTTTAAATTGCTGATGAGAAAGTAGAAAAACACCAGATATTTTATTCTAATGCCCAGTAGACATCATGTAGCAAATAGACTATTGGGAATAAGACTATTAAGAGAAAGCTCAACCTTCTTAAAATCTGCTACTTGAAAATAATGGTAAAAATTATTACAAAATGGATACATATTTCTTAAAACACACAAACATGCAAAGTATAATTTAGAAAGTTAAAGTCTCCTTTCATGTCATTTCATGGACTTAGCCATTTTTAATAACTTGCTGCTTATATTTTTCAGATTTTAAAATATGCATTTTATTTACTTAGAGGTACTATACATATATTGTTGAACTTGGTCTTCTTTACTTAATTAGATATTTGGACACTTTCATGTCAGTTCACATAGATAGATCTCATTCATTTTTATATAGTAAAGATGTACTGTGCCATAAACCCTGTATTTGTTAGTGAATATTTGGATTGTGTTCCATTTTTGATCATTTCCAACATTATTACAGTGAATAGTCTTTTTTACTTAGAGTATTTCTGTGGATTAAAATTCTTATAGTGGATATTATAGGTTTAATGATAATATCAGGAGCCGTTGGTAACTTTTGGGTCCTTACTATGTGCCAGGTCTGCCGAGAATGTGCAGTATTCCCTTTAATCCTTACGACAACCCTATTAGGCAGGTTCTTTCATATTTTTACATTTTCCAGCCAAAGAAATTAAGTCTTAAACAAATTAAATCGTTCTTCCAAGTCACCTAGCAAATAAGAAACAGAATCTAGACTAAAATTCAGGTCTTTCTAATTTTATAGGCCATCACGGTCCATCTGGCCCCCCTTGCCATGCCTACATCAGTATTCAAGTTGCTCCATCTAAAGGCATTCTCTTTTCTGAGCTTGAACTTCTGTTCCAGATTTCTCTCCATCTTCTCTCCTGGCAGTCTGGTATAGAAAATTCCAAGACCTCTCTTTCGCCCGTGTATCTAGAGACAGGTTTGAGATTCCAGTCCCTCCCTCGTTAACTCCTGAACCCTTCCTCAACTCCCTGTCAGCCTCCTTTGCTGAGGCTGCATTCCTAGTGGAAGGTACAGCCTGCCTATGTTTGAGAGAGGGAGAGGGAAAGTTCCCTCTGGGTGTTCTGGATTTTCATGCCTTTGTGATCAGCCAATGGATTCCAGCTGACTAGCAGACTCAGAAGCAGTCACAAAGAGCAGTTGTTATATAAATCGGGGGTGAAGGGGAAGAAAGGATAAGTATTGCATGTCCAGAATGGAACGAGTCATAATGCTCTTTGGTGCTTTGTAAATTACACTGACACAACCAGGTGCTGGGAGCAGCCAAATAAATGAACTGGAATATGCTGGCATGTCATTCGGTAATAAAACTCTTATTGCAGAAATAACCACTGTCCAATGCTGATACTTAGACAAGCTATGCGAACTACATTGTACAGATAATACAGTATTTGAGTGACCGCTGGGCATCATGTGGGAGGAGTACATTTGTCTGGAAATTTTCCGTATGCCCATCATAACTCAACTTCTTTCTTGATCTTTCCACAGTTTCCCCAACAAACACTTCTTTTTCTAAAATCTTTTCCTTTGTTATTTCTAAACAGAGTTGTTTGCTAATGTTTATTTATGTGGCTCTCTGTCTATTAGACTGTAAGATCTGTGTGGGTATGAATCCTATCTCTTTTATCTTTCATCTTCACCATATTTTCCTTTATCCTTTTTTGCTTCCTTTCTTTTATCCAAGTTTACTAACCACCTCTGCTATACCGAGCACTGCCAGGCACATCAGATACCTAGAGGTGCAGTGATCGATGTATGTGAAGGATGTAGCCTCTTTTCTTACCAGGCTCATAATCTGATAGAAAGTACTGGAACACCTAGACTTTTTCATAGTGTCTGACAGAGAAAGCACCCAATTCACGAATTTATTAATTTATTTCTTAAATCCTTACAGATTTGGAAACTGATTCTCATGATTATTAACTGACTTATCTGCTCACTCCTACAACTCAAGTCATGAGTGCCTATTACCATGATGCAATTCCTAAATTGTCTGCCAAGTTAAAGTAGTTATTATTATTGTAATACACTAATATAAAAGTGGTATGTCATGTGTCATAATCAGTGTTAATGTTTCTAAGAATTAGCATGAGAGAGAGAGAGAGAGAGAGGTGATGAAGGGCTATAACTCTTTGACTTTTCCAATGTGTGCATACGTATGAATGTTCTAAAAGATTATCTTTTGTCCCAAGGTCTGTCTTCTTGGCACAGAGCCCCAAAATTGACCATAGGTCTATGCTATGTAAATTATAAAAATAAATTCTTGTTACTTCACAAGTTCTAGTGTGGTATTTTTCTCCTAACCAGGTATTTATTTTTTGTTTTATATTTTACTTATTTTTTATGCTAGAAGTATTACCATAAAGTAGATTCTCAGGTTAGGCAAATTTTACCCATGTTTAGAATTTTCATCAGTGCTTGACTAATATAAGAGCGAAACCTCTGGAAGGTACTGCTTAAAGAATGTTGTTGATATGGGTGCCTGTTTTTACTGGGTAGATATAGCGATAGCATCCAACTCAAAATGAAATAGACCTGAGAAAGGAAGAGATGAAAATTATTTTAGAACAATGGCAAATCTCCTTCATTAGGCCTCCTCAAAGGAGAAACACAGATTTAGAATGTTGGATGGGGAAAGCTGATTATAACAATGCATCAGTTTTACCTTATGGAAATTATTGAACGACAGAAAAGACACCAAATCATTTCATCTAAAACCCACAGCTTACTGTATGTAAATTAAATTAGAAGGACTGAGTCATTCTTGCTATCTCTCCACAGAGCAATAACTATAAATTTCACCCTGTATGTTCATTTCTACATTACACCTTCAGCTAATAACCACCATTAATAATATTCTGAAATCAGACACCCTGTTGCTAGACTGTAACTGTAGCTTATCTGTAGATGAAAAGAATTTATATGTTCATAAGGAAGTTAATTGGACAAGCAGTTTTTGAGAAATGCCTTTGGAAATGTGTGTGTGGTGAAAGTGAATGTGGGTAAGTATTCCCGTATATATTTATACAACCTAAAAGTTTACTCAATATACATTTTTGGAAAACAAGATTTACAGGTTAAAGAATATAGAAGTAAGCTTTTAAGTGGGCTCCTCTAAGAAGAAAAGCAGATCGTATTTTAATCTCAATTGACTTCAAATGAAATAATAATTCAAATTAAAATGAAGCTTGCATGTGTTATGGCAGCCAATAATGTAATGAAAACATGCCATTTCAACTCCGTGGAATCCTAGTGTTCGTTATATGTGTGTTCACTACTTACTCTCTGGAAACTGAGACATATAATGGTCATTAAGTAAATGCTGAAGGCTGAAGAAATTCCCTCCACACCATCTGCTCACTGACTAATTTCATTTGGAAAACATAAAGGAGATTGGAGTATTCCAAGTTTCTTTAGAAAGGTCCAGAAAAGCGGTCTCCAAAGTCATGCTTCTCTAGAGACAGAAAAGGACTAGACCAAAGCTGTGTTTAGACAATTGAAATAATTAGACCACATATTGATAGACTGGCTTATTTTAATCATCTTAATGAGGGCACCAAATCCAGTAGATTGCAGAGAAAAAGAAGGGCCTAAACAACAAATTAGTGTCTGAACAGCTAATTCTATGGTCATGTGTATATTATGTGAATGAAAACATTTGTCCCCATCCTGCCATCCCACACACACAAGCACACAGATTTATATGTACTAAACAACCACAGGTCCCATGGGAACTCTCATCAGCTAATGGAGCAAACCAAAAAGGCATGGAAACATTTCTCAATTGCAAAGAATGAAATACCAGCTTTTATGTACCCTAAGAATTGTACTAGTTAAAAATAATCTTTAGTGATTTGATGGAAGGACTTCTCATTGGGTAACTGGATAATTGCAACCTTATCGAAACTCTGAATCTGTTTCTACATTAACACTGCTCATGAATAGTTAATTCTGAAAATATTCTGTGTGTGGAGAATAGAAAAGGGTAAAGCCTTGAGCCCAGATTTTGTACAGTGTAGCTGTACTTGAACAAAGGAGTTTTTAGGCTGATGGTGTACACTGTACGTAGGAGATATGGGAAAGATATGGATAATTTCCACTAATTCCTCTAAGGACTCGTATGTGAAATAGAGGAGAGTCTGCTCTTTTTTTGGTAGACCCATCTTTGTTTTGCTTTAATTTGCTTTCAGAATAAAACACTCCAGAATTGTCCTTTGGGGGGCTGTTACTATGGATTGGTTAGTTACTTTATTGACTGTGTATTAACATTTTCTGAACAATGTGTTCTGCCTGTTTCTTTACTAAATTATACTTTCCAGTGTAGGCAGATGGTGGTACCTATTTCAGAGGGATATTTTGTTGTGTGTGTGGGTTTTTTTTACACATGCTATTTGTTGGGGTGTTGTCCATCTCATATTTCAATAGATGTGAAATTACAAAGTACAGAGAAAAGAATATAGGATTTTATTTCGTTAATTTATTCATTCTTTAATTTATAAGCATTTATTAAGCACTTTCTTTGTGGCAGATACCGTAATCAAGTGCAATTAAAAAAATCCCAGATTTTCTATCTTCCTCTTTGATTTACCCAAATAACGCAACTTATAACTCCACAACCGATAACTCTAAGTTTGGTATCCTCCAGATGTTTCTCGATGTCTTCCTCTATTGAATCTTCATCTCTGTTCCGTAAGTCTTTGTTTTTCCTTTGCAAGACTAAAAGCCCATATAAGTGATTTTCCTGAATAAAACATCTTACAAAGACGAACTGATTTTTACCTTTAGGGGCACAGAGAACTAGAGGAGGATTTGAAATGAGTTGTCCCTTATATTCTACCAAGATCTTTCCCCAGTGTCTCATTCCTTTCTGATCCCTACTACCAGGCATTCTCTTAAGTGAAACACTTTTCCCAAATATTGGGGAGTGTAATCTTGATTGGAGAAGAGTGAGGGGATAGGAAAGAACAGGGGAAAGAGAATGGTAGGGTATGAGGCAGCTTCTCCTCCCCCTCATCTGGACAGCAAGATATGGTTCCTGCCTCCATGGAGTTTTTAGTCTAGTAAGGGAGTTAGAAAAGTAAGTACACAATTACTTATAACACTTATTGTGTTATAAGTACTAAAAGCAAGAGTTTTCATAGAATGGAATTCCAACTCAATAATTGTTTAAATACTTCCTTGAGGGTGTTTATATGATTCAGTTTAATCTGTTTCATATTATTTCTTTAAAAGGAGGCAAGTAAAGGAACTGGGTCCCTGTAGGGTATATACAATGCTTTCAGGAGGTCTACATAAAAGATGTTTTCTAGCAAACAAAAGGAAACTGGCAGTGGCTTACTTCCAGTAACACAAGAGATTAAAACAAACTCATAGTCTGGGTGTTGCTATTATTATTATGGGTAGCAGAGAAAAAAATATCCTTTTCAAAAATAAGATTTCTTCATCTGTAATATTTGAATTTTAGAATTAGGAGCCTTACACATTACACAGTCTAATTTCATTTTACAGAAGAAACTGAATCCCGCAGATGAAAGCCTCCATTTATTGAGCACATTTTGTGTCAGATATCCAGACATACTTTATGCTGATGATCATTGAACTCTCACAACAACCCCCAAACGCTAAGAAATCGATTCCATGAGAATGCCATGATGTAGATAAAGAAGCTGAGGCTACATGAAGTTAAGTAACTGATCCAAGGTCACACAACCTAGAAAATGTCAGAGACTTGAACATATATCTTAATGGCTCCAAAGCCCATGTTCATGACCATGGTGCTAAACTACATCACCTAACAGAGCTGCTGCGGCTCCTAGTTCTTTTGATCTTGCCTTCTATATGTCTCTCTAATCCATAGTCAGAATTCATAGTTCTTAAACTTTCCTGTGTTGTTCCAGTTTTATTATATGTGCTGCTGAAGTGAGCTCTAGTGACTTGCTTTTAAGTAGTAGACTATAGTAAAGATGATGGGTGTCATTCCCATGATTGTGGTATGTTATATAAGACTCCGTCTTGCTAACAGATTAACCCTAGAGACAATGCTGGCTTGATGAGGTAAGCAGTCATTTGGACAAGCTCACATGGCAAGAAATTGCAGGCAGCCTCTAGTGCCGCAGGTGGCCTCCAAGACCTGAGAGCAGCCTCCTCCAGATGATAGCTAGCAAGTGCCCTCAATTCCACAACCACAAGTAAATTAATGCTGCCAACAACCTGAATAAGCTTGGAAACAGATTTTCCCCAGTCGAGCATCCAGATGAGAATGCAGCCCAGCCCACATCTAGATTACAAGCTTATGAAACCCTGGGCGGAGGATCCGCCTCAGCATTGTCCAGGCTCCTGGCCCATGGGAACTATGAAATAATAAATACAAATTGTTTTAAACTACTAAGTTTGTGGTAATTTTTATACAGTAGTAGATAATTAATACATCCCCAGAGATTCAGATTCAGCAGGTTTGGGATGAGTCCCCAGAATTTGGATTTATAAAAACTTCCATTGGAATAACGATACTTCTGATCCAGAGACTGCACTTTGAGAGTCACTGACCTAGACCCTAGACAGTTGTATTATGTCCTACGTGTTCTCTTCATAGAACCCTCAGAACCTCTTTGCTTCATTTTTACACTGAAGCCAGAGACTTTCTTAAGACATATCATATGACTGCTTCCTAAATGACTTTCAGCACCTTCTCACTGCTTTAAGATCAAGAACTAAATTTTTACCACAGCCTGCAAGGTGCATGGTCTCCCACTGCAGTCTCTCTCCCCTGCTTTCCCTCTACTTTCCAGGCACAGGGGCCTCCTTTCCATTCTGCCATTTCCCTCCTCTGCCTAGAATCACCCCTTCTCTCCAGGTTGACTTCTGATCTCTCTTTGGATAAACTTTCACTCACCTTCCAGCTCAAGTGTTACCTCCTCAGCAAAGCCTCCTCTGACCTCAGCTGGATGGGGAGTCCTTGTTATATGCTGACTTGGGGGTGGAAAGTATGGGCTCTGAACTTCATCTGTCTGGGTTTGAATCTCAGTTCCACCATTCTTCTAGCTGTGGAAACCGGGACAGATTAACTAACTTTTCTGTCTCCATTTCCTCAACACTGAAGTGACGTATTTAGTTACTTCGTCAAATTAAGAAAATTAACATCTCCCACATTAAAATAGAGTGATAGTAGTAGGTTACTTTATCAAGTTAGAAGAAACAAATGAGTTAAATACGTAGAACCTGGTACGCTCTCAGTAAATGGTGATGGTGGCTGCTTTTTGTGTTATTACTACTGTGATCTCCCATAAACTCATGCACCTTTACTTCGCTGCTTGAAATTTTCCACTTGTTAATGTGGATGTTCATCAACTTTTCTAGATTATAAGCAGCCTGAGAGTAGGACCCATGACCATTCTTGCTTCTCATCTTAACCCCTGTGCTTCATGCAGAACCTGACACTTACATGAACAGTCAAAAGATACAGTGTGTATTTGATGAATGAATGAATGAATGAATGAATGAATGAATGGATAAATGAATGAATACTAACAGGGCCAGAAGCCCAATCCAGGAGACCTATTCTCAGATCAATTTGTTTTCTTTCCACTTGGGTAGAATGTAGTTTCCTCTGTAATTCAGTCTCTAATTGTACCAATTCTTGAGCTTCACCCTTCACCTACTGGGCTGTGGTGACTGTTAGTTAGGTTGTCCTTGATCTTGGTTCAGTGGGCTCTGTAACACCAGATGTAATTTGTTGTTTTCCATGGAACATAGAGGAGAAATAGTCTTCAGTAGTTGTACTTGGGTCAAACACTTGTACATTTTTGCTTCTTAAGATTTTCCTAACTACAATGTCACTCCAAAGTTGTACATGTACCAGATGCTAATAGTACGTCATTGCTTTAAACCAACTATATTAGCGTCTTCCTGAGATCAAATACTGTATGTTTACAACTCAGCTACTCTTCCTCTGGTCAGATTGCTGGAAAATGTATTATAACACAGCTCTCTTTGCAGTGTACTGGGAGACTCGCTCAGTTTCATCCTTAATTGCCAAAAGAAAAATGCATTTTGTAGAATTTTTACTTTATCCTGAGAGCAACAAAAGAGCTAGCCCAGAAGAGTAGAGTCCGCAAGATTCTCCGGAGATGTTCTCCTTCCCTACCCTATTTCATTAACCTTTCTTCTGAAACTACTTTTGAATGTCTGAGTTTAATTAAGAGTTTTTGCATGCAGTTATGGAAAGAGCCCATCTCTTCCCTTGGTTTATTCCTTCATCTGATTTGGGTTGAACGTATACATTTTTTGAGAATTAATTATAATTGCTTTTGACAATTATACAATAGCTCTTTTTTATGTCTGAAAATCCTTAGTGCTGGCTTATATGCAACTAAGGATGATAGCCATCAACATAATCAATTCTAACAGTCTACTGTCTATCTAGTTGCATACAGGAACGTAATTCAAATTTTCAAAAGGTTGGGCTGAATGGCTTTTTGTTCTGTGTTTAAAATATTATATCAGCATTCACTGGAAAGAGGTCCATTACTGCAAACTGGATTTGAGTTTCTGCTTTCCAGCTCTGGGAATGTCAGGAGAGTCTTCAATTCTTTTAGACTGTCTCCTCACCTTTCAGATAATACCACCCTGAGCAATGGAGACCAACAAAAACTATCACATGTGTGAAAAGACTATAAACTGCAAGGTGTTCTATACCTGTAAGTGATTATTATTTCTAATTCATATCGTCCTCACAGGGATTTTTTTTTTAGTTTGTTTGAATGCTACATTCAGAAAAGAAAGCTCAGTTTTTATTACTGATTTTTAAAAACTCAGGTAGTTGTTTAGCACTTAAGATTTATAAAGCGTTTTCTCACACATTAACTCATCCTTAGCCTTCCGGTGAAGGGGAAAGGTGATCTGGTTAGGCAGCTTGATGTATATATTTTACTTAACCCAGAAACCTTGAGAGGAAGCTAATATTAGCTCTATTTTTAGATAAGAAAATTTAGGATCAGGGTTCAAGGCTATCCACCTTGAACTTAGATTTTTATAATTCATTGTTCTCTTGTCTTTGGTGGCATAGTTTTGTTTTTTGTTTTTTTTCTGTGAAGAAGATTGTAAATAATACAGTAAGGGGCCTTATGTTTGCCAGAGTGGACCACTGTGCAAATTCTTTTTCAATATTAACCTTCACCTATGTTAGCAGAGAAACATGAACCTAGAAGAGCCCTTCAGTGATTTATTCCTCTACTTAATTCTAATGCTGGGCCATGTAACTAAAGTACAGACCTAGGACCAAAATACTCTAGTTTATTGGTTCTCAACTGGTGGCATTGCCCTTACCCCTGATCCTACATTTGATTTTATCTGGAGACATTTTTTATTGTTGCAACTGGCCAACTGCTACTGAAATATAAATGGTTAGAGAGCAGGGATGCTGCCAAACATCCTACCACATACAGGACAGCCCTGCCTCTCACAATAAAGAATTATATGGCCCGAGACCACCTAGGAAGACCAGGTGCTATAGGCATAAAAAATAAAAAAAAGTAAGGGATTGTAAACTGACAAGGTCCTTGCAATCTGTGAGGTCAATCAAGGGTTGCCTTGCCTAAAAAAAAAAAAAAAAAGAATTATATGGCCCAAAATATCTACAGTGTCGAGGTCGAGAAACCTTACTATAGCTGGGGGAGTCAGGGAAGGCTTTCTGAAGGAGGTGATGCCAGAACTGGAGTTTAAAAGATCATTAAAAAAAAATTCCTCAAGCGGACAAGGGAAGGAAAAGGCATTCCAGACAAAGGGCATGGCATTTACAAAGATACAGTGGCCCATAATTCTGCCTCACATGTAGGAATTTTTGAACTCTTTGGTATTGTTTTAGCATTTCTGGGAGGAGAAGTAGTGGGATGACACTGGAGCACTGTGTTAAGTTCCTTTTTTCTAACAGTAATTCACATTAAGAGTTGGATTGTAAACTCATTTTGTTCCTGAGAATAATTCTCTCTGCCAGACACCCTGTGAATATCATCACCAATCTTAAGAAGATTGTGTAGAGACTACTCTATAGTGATGGTGCAGGCAGATAGTGAAGTACAACTTTGGGTGCTTACAGATCTGTGCTTGTGCTTGTTTCCCCTCGGTGGGTGTCTGTAAGAATTTAATAACACGTGGGTCAATACTTGAACACCTGTGCTGAACATTGCTTTCCTACTGTTTGTATCCATGGCCCCTGGGTCAGTCTCCTGCATGGTCTAAGCTCCAGAGAAGTTTGATGCGGCAGCATGCAGGAGTGATACTCAGAGTGCCCTTATGTAGTAATACAGGACTATGGTTCTCTAATGAATGCAATTTGCTAGCCTTATATAATTTTGAAATATACACACACACACACACACACACACACGCGCGCGCGCGCATATCACGGGTTTCCCTCCTTTGTTTTACACCACAGCATCAATTTGGTTAAAATCAATGCTATTCAATGTATCCTTTGACCATATGTATATATATGCATATGTGTCCTGGCAAACCTTGATTTGAAGCCTGGCTTTGCGTTTTGCTGCTGTGCGACTTCTGGCAAATGCCTTCCTCTTTAAAATGGTGATCATAACACTTAGCAAGGTTGTATTCAGGAATAGAGATAGTATGCAAAGAATCTAAAATAGTGATAATAGATATACTAAATAAATATTAGCTTTATTATTACTGCTATTATGACAATGATGACAATAGTGTGGAAACATTTCCATCTGTGGTTTTGAGGAGATGAAGGTTGATAAGGTACATTTCTATATTTTGGAGCTCATACTGAGAGCTCCCACTGTCCAGTCTGCCATTACAATTGTACTATATAGTAATCCCACCACCTCAACCTTGTTGCAGTGGACATAAGTCTGAGCTTTGTGACTTTGGGTAAGTTATTTAACTTCTCTGAGCATCACTGGGAAATTTGCAAGAACTAAATGAAATAAAACATTTAAAATTCTTGGCACGTAGTAGACACTGAGCAAATGCTGGTTCTGTTCCCCCTAAGGCAGTCATCATCAAGATGTTTTGTGGATTTTACTGCTGGCAAAAACAAATGAGGTTAAATAAAAGTCAAGGGTGAAATTAAGGGGAATTACATTTTTTGTTTTGTTTGGCTTTGTTTTCAAGTTATACAGAGATTCTTCCCTCCCTCAAACTTCAGTGGATTTCAGATGACTTGTCTTTCTCCAAGGTGAAATTTATTTTTCAGCTTTGATCCCTAGACATTTCTCATACATGGTTTTGACTTTGGATGGAGGTGTCTCAACCCTGTCTGCACCAGTCTCCTGGTTATATCCTTTCCATTTCAGCTTCAACTTTCAGAATTTCTTCTCTAGCTCAGTCACTTCTGCCCTGGCCTCTGGGGTTCTGGTTGCACTAGACCCCCAGGAGGTAGACAGAATTTTCCTATTTACAGCCAGAGCTCCTGGTCTTTGGCTCCTGGCCTTCCTCTGAGCTGCACATAGTGCCCTGGCACTTTACTGGCAGTGTGTAGTTTTCAGCCTCAAGTCCTTAGAGTTTCCCTGGCCCAGACTGAATTCCACCTGGAGTTTAGGCATTTTAAGTAAGCTTTTCCCCAAATCTTTTGTTACTTTTTCTGATGCCTTACCCTGCTTGCTGGTTCTTGAATATGCTAACAAGTCTTTTCATTCTGATTGAATTGCCCTCCCATTCTCCAGGGTGGGGATGACAATCACTTCAAGACTCAACCCAGACCACTTTGCTTCCTCTTTTAAGCTCCATGTTACTTTCATGTGTCCCCAGCAAGATTTTGAGTTCCTAGGGCAGAGGGGCTATGAAAAATGAATCTTCATTGAATCCACAGCCCCTGGTACAATATAAGCATAGAATGATGTGCCCTAATGCATATAATTAAGGAGACAGGGAGAGAAGCACAAAGGCCTTACAGACAT
>NW_011888865.1:6684823-6707883 GCF_000151845.1 Pteropus vampyrus
CCCCAGGAGGTAGACAGAATTTTCCTATTTACAGCCAGAGCTCCTGGTCTTTGGCTCCTGGCCTTCCTCTGAGCTGCACATAGTGCCCTGGCACTTTACTGGCAGTGTGTAGTTTTCAGCCTCAAGTCCTTAGAGTTTCCCTGGCCCAGACTGAATTCCACCTGGAGTTTAGGCATTTTAAGTAAGCTTTTCCCCAAATCTTTTGTTACTTTTTCTGATGCCTTACCCTGCTTGCTGGTTCTTGAATATGCTAACAAGTCTTTTCATTCTGATTGAATTGCCCTCCCATTCTCCAGGGTGGGGATGACAATCACTTCAAGACTCAACCCAGACCACTTTGCTTCCTCTTTTAAGCTCCATGTTACTTTCATGTGTCCCCAGCAAGATTTTGAGTTCCTAGGGCAGAGGGGCTATGAAAAATTAATCTTCATTGAATCCACAGCCCCTGGTACAATATAAGCATAGAATGATGTGCCCTAATGCATATAATTAAGGAGACAGGGAGAGAAGCACAAAGGCCTTACAGACATGCTGAAGATAAATGGCAGAAATGGGACTATGAGTAGTAGATCCCTCAGACTTCATTCTCCTGGTGCTACTGGGAACTAACCATTTGGAAAGTGAAGATACCAAAGTCCAGGAGTTTCAGAGGATGAGCCGAAATCAGCAGTGGGTTTGGAGAATGGCTGGTGGAATGAGCAGTACCCCCACAGGCCTGAGGGCAAATCATCATTCCATCACTTAGTAGCTCTATGATCTCATGCAAATTCAGTTCTCTGATGTTAAGTTTATCTTTTGGTAAAAAATGTGGTTAGTATCATCTACTTAGAGATAATACATTTGGCCCATGGTAAGCACTCAATGAAATGCCCCTTTTGTTAACTTCAGGACTAATGATGATATATACTCGAAGTATCCCCTGAATGTCTTTTTTGCATTGTCTGCTTCCCTAGTGTTCCTATCGTCATGATCATTAATAAACATTTAGTGTGGCAACCACTGTGATGGATACTTTCTACATATTTTCTCATTTCATTTTTTTCCACAATAATCTTTCAAGATAAGAGGTTCTATTGTCATTTATATTACACAGATGAGGAAACTCGGGGTTAGCAACTTGCTCAATATTTCCCATGATGAGTAATTAAGATTAAAGGCAACCAGTCTTACTACAGAACCTGCACTCCTCACCATTCTCATATGCTACTTCCAGCATTGTAAGGTAGCACCTATGTGAGGCTATTCTGGGTAATAGAAGAGCCTTAAAAGAACATGTGGAAAGTGCAGTTTTTCCTTAAAAAAAAACAAACAAACAATAAAAACACTGCATTTCAAGTCTCCAGTCTACCCAGAAATGGACCAAACGACCAGGTGATATTAACACATTAATAATCTGAATACATAAATTATGTGCTGAAATGATGACCACTGAGCGTAATTTAGGGGCAGCATGAAAACTGGTTTAATTGAATTTTTGCTGTCCGTCTTTATTGCTCTCAGGTTAACAGATATATCTATATATATGTTGATTTTCAATGAAAAAGATCAACAATCTAGTATGTATTTTTTTCTTTCCTGCCTCTTCAAGGACTGGTAGCACCTTCCGTTTAAAAATGAATCATTGTATTTGTTTAGAAAATTATACTTTCCTAAGTGCTTTTTCAAACTCCTCTCATTTGATTCTTTTAACACTGGGTGAGGTAGGCAGGGCAAGGGACATTCTTCTTTATGAATAGATGAGATGGCTCAGGCTTAGGGAGAGTGAGTTATCCAAGGTCACACAAGTAATTAGGGACAGAGCCTGGGCTGGAATCCAGGTCTGGCTCTGCATGCATCTTCTCCCAAATGCTTGTTTCATTGGTATCGGATGGCTGCAAGAATTTGTATACAATGAAATCTTGAACAAATGTTGACTGGCTGATTTGGCTCAAAATAATTAAAGGTATTTTCACTATGATTTCCATTGTTTCTCTAAAATAGCTTAGGAGCACATTATCTCCAGTTTGCTGGTGTGCAGTAAAGGAGCAGAAAGCAAACCTTTGATCCGTTTTGAAAGTTGTTTCCTCAGACACCTAAAATGTTTTCAGAACAGAGAAGTTTGCTGTTTTGGTCAATGGCTAACACAGACTCTTCAGCTGTTACTGGGAATAATCTCCCTAGAGCTGGTAAAATGGAGTTCAGCTTCATTTTGGAAAGGATGCCCATCCAACTCCAATGATCTCTGAGACATAACATCCACTAGAAGGTCCTGAGAGAGTAACTATGTACACAGTATACTGTTTTTTTTCAGATCCTTGATAGAGTAGTTTAACAGGATTCTTTGTAGTGCGAGCCACATGGGCTGGGGATGATTTTGGTCATTAACGCTTAGCTATTTGAACGCAAATCAGCTGGTTTAAATCAGAGTTGAAAAGACATTTCCAAGTTTTAGCTATTTATTTTGGTAATCTGTAAAATCTTCACTAGACATGCATTTTCTCTGGTGTGGATCCATCCAAAAGATAAACACTGACAATTTTCAGTGCAAAACTTTGAGGACTGTTGATTGATTAAATCTGTTTTGCAGAGTATGGGTGAAGACTTTGATTAAGATAACTCTGGCAGCACATAACCACCCTGTCAGCTGTCCCACCTACCGAATGGACATTTAATAAAAGCCAGTGGATTTTACAGCCTATGTAGCCTTTTGCTTAAAGAATATTCAGGCTGAATCAAGATTTTGCTTATGATTGTATCCCCCATACCTGGCACACAATAGTCAGTAAATATTTGTTGCGCGAGTGCAGCATAGTGTCTTAGACCTTCACCATCTGCTCCCCCTGACTCTCTACTTCACCCCTGATGCACTCCCCTCCTCTCTTACACACACACTTCTAACTCTGGTGCCTTCCCTTACAAGCACATCATACTTTCTGAAAAATCTCTTTTCCTTTAGCCCCTCTCCTGCCTAGTGATCTTATTCATTTTATGAACCCAGATCATATTCTCTTCCTCTGTGGGACCTTGTGTGACATATGTCTGTGTCAGAGTTCACAGCATTCCTCACTTGCCTTTATGCACACTTCTGTGGCCAATTCTGACACACTTCAGTGTCATGTATCCGTGGTGTCCCTAAGTTGTAGGCTATTACCATGAGTGCAGGAACCCTGTTTTATTCACAAGTAGTGGTGGGCACACAGTAGACACTTCCTAATTCCTTGCTGGGTCGAAGGGGAGAAGAAATGCTAAATATAGTCCAAAGGCATTAGAATTGCAAAGGACTTTACAAAAAGAGGAAGGGGGTTAAGTTTTAAATTCTGAGAATAGAGTTTGAAGAGACCCTCCTGAGTGGTTGGAAGGAGGCATGAGAGGGCAATGAAGTAATACTCCAGAGCTGAGTAGCACTAAAAATTCTGCATAGCATTCATGGTGATAATAATAAAAATGATTCACATGAAGTCCATAGTCAATGCCCTTCACAGAGATTACTTTAACACTTAGCATGCCGTAGCCTAGCCTTTGTATCACCGCCTCACTTGGGTTGAGCATGTTTTGCACCGAGGCCGACTTTGAGAATGGGGTTCAGTGCATCTGTCTAGAGTTTATCTGGAATACTGTAGGCTAGTTTTGCTCTCTCTGGTACTCGTTTCCATAGGTCCCTGGGATTCCCCTTTTGTAATGAATTTAGTGTGTATTCAGTGTCACATATCATTGCACTTTGCCACAGTGGTGTGCTCAGTTTCTGTCTCCCTCGAACCTTTTCACTATGTCAGAGAAGGGATCACGGCTGGTCCTCTGCTGCCTGGCCTTTAAAGTATGGGCACATATTTGTTTGATAAATGAATCTGTATCAGGAGGATTATTTTTTGAGATGATTCGAATCAAAATCAATGTCTGTGCATTTTAAATACCACCAACAGGTGCCTAAGGCAGAGTTTTGGCTGGAAAAATATTATTTTAATATGGAAAATTTTATAGAAACAAATACTCAAGTCAATGGCAGCTCTTGCACATACATTTCTCTCTTAACTCCCCTGTGAGGTAGGTGTCATTCTCATCTCGGTTTTATGAAGGAGGAAACCAAGGCTCTTGAGAAATGTAATTGTTGGCTGGAGGTCACACAGCTGGTTAATGATGGAGTCAGACCTTTCAGACCTTGACCCAAGTCTGTCTACAGATTTTATAATATGACATCACCTGGTAATTATTGAGGTGACACAGCTTGAATTGGTTTGAAACCATCAATCAATAGGACAAGAATACTATATGAAGGAATGCAGTTTGTGGTCCTTTTTGTAAGGTCTGTCTTAAAAGCAAAAAGTGAACTGAAAGGCTTTTGCAGGTTTCCGCTCTCCTACTACACTACAATTCGACACAGATTTGCATGACGTGTAATCTTAAATACAGATGGTATACTTATAAAGGAGTTTGTTCTATAGGTAGAACACACAAAAACACAAGAGAATCTGGTTTCAAGATCCCTTTTAATGTTTTTAAGTTCATTCCCCAGCTGTTCATGAAGAGTCTTTATTGTGCCAAGTGCAGTACGTGATCTGGGAGGACTGCTGTTCAGCAGTGAGACGGACCGCTCTTGCCCTCAAAGAACTTACTATCTAGTACTTTACGTACAATATCTGAATATCTTGCTCTTAAAAATAACTTTAAACTTCCCGTATTTATAGAGTACCCATCTGTGCTATTCCTTTTGTATTTATATTGTATTTTTCTGTTGTGTGGCATCCTGGTGTCATTCATTTAACCAACATTTTTTGAAGATTTATTGTCTTCTTGATATGTGAGAGGTAGTTCCACATGTGACTAGTAACTAGTCTCTGACCTTACATAGATATGTTGAAAAGGAAAATTGATTATAGCATGGTGAGGGCTTTATTAATGGTACACAAAATTTGTTTTGGAAATGTAGTGAATAGAGTAACTAATTTTGCTGGAGGGAGGTAGGAAAGGAATTGGAAAAGTCTCCATATGGTATGAGCCGATCCAATAATTTCACTTTATTTTCCGAATAGTAGTTCGGTACCATGTATTTTATCACATTATATAAAGTACAACTGTCATTTACTATTCAGAAGTTAATTATAAGTGATAACTGAATGAAATCTTGCTAAATAGAACCCAGCAGGGTATACCTTTATTATTCATGGATTTAACATCAATGGTGTTGATTATTCAGAAACTACTTTGAGAGTGCCTGATATGAGCAATTCCTAATTTTGCTGAGAATCCAATTTTAATCAGGTGGCTTACACTGCTGCACAGAAGCAAGGGATTTGCAGAGTGAGCCTAACTGACTTCTCAGCAGTCACATCTGAACTTGGCTTTGTTGTTCTCCACGTATCTTAAGTCATCTTACATATGAACAAAGCCTTGATTGCTTTGTTAGAAATGACTGTCATTTGAAATGTTAAACCTTGAAAAACTTAGAGTCAGTTAACCTGTGTTGGAAGAGGATGCACAAGAAATGTGACATTTCTCAGAAAAAGGATAGCATAGAACTAGAAGAACCTATAATAACATCTGAGACTTGGAGTATTAATGCAAATATCCACTCCCTTTATGAATGTCAGGGGTCTGATAGATGTAGAAATTTTTTGCTGTTCAGATTGGGACTGTACTGAGGCTTAAGCAATATGCTAGTAAGAGTAAGGGTAAATAATATAAAATTCAAAATGCTTTTAAGCCTCCTTGGGATTTCACATTCCACACTATATCCACGGACTGAGAAAATGCCTATAAATATAGTAGATGCTCAATAAATATTTGTCGAGTGGATTTAAAAAGGCTCATTAACATTAAAATGCTAAGACATCACACAAATATATTTATTTTTTCCTTTAAGGATCAATTCCCAAAGGTTTGTATTGGGCCATATAGCATTAGTTTAGATTAAGTTATATACTTTAATTTAATTTTAGATATTTTACTATCTATAAGGCATTTTTTTCTTCTAAGAAGATTTGTGTTCCGGGTTAAAAATACCTGTCACTGTTAGGACAGCATTGATTTTCCAGAATGCTGGCAAACATGATTAAGCTGATTGTAAAAGAAATTTGAAGTGTCTAAAGTGCATTTTTCCTTTTGTTTTTCTCTCTCTCTCCCTGGAAACATTCTTCCTGCAAGTTTTCCCCTTATCAGAACAGAGTTAGCAAGAGGTAACTTTTTTAAGCCAAATGTGACAGAACACACATCAGCATTCAAGAATGAGGTTTTTGCAATAGGTAATAGTGCAATCGGTTTTGCCAGCAGCAGAATGTACAATCCTATTAGAGATGGGGAAAAGGAAAGTATCACCTTAATATACCTCCAGGCGATAGAGCAATAACTTGGGATGCCTAGGGCTGCCTGTGTAAAGATACTTTAATCATACAGTAAAAACATTTTTACTCTGCTGCCTGCTTTAGATGAGGGAAGACTCGCCTAAGTTAATAAATGAAATTCATCCAGCATACAGTCTGGCAATGATGATATGCTGTTCTTAATCTTTGTCAACATTAAATCTGTTTAAGAAATTTAGCAGGCTCAATGAGATTAATTTCCTCCCTACATTCCCTGTGTTCATTGCAGAAAAATTGGACTGTGGCCTTTGGATAGGGCTGATACTACACAAGAAGGAATTGCTCCAAAATTAAGGGAAGTCAGAGTTTCATTCCACAACCTTCAGGAGGAAGCTGCTTTCTATTGTCTTGAACCTTTGGGACTGAACTCATTATAGTAACCATCAAACTAGAAAGTCTTCAGCTGGGGGTATTTCTCCTGTTTGCTTTCTAGCTGTATGGGGAATGTGATCTTTAATTAGTTCAGGTTGTAAAATATTGCGGAGAATCTCCCAGTCACACTTTGCTTTGTCGTCTAGGTCAGCAAATGCAATTCTGTTTTAATTGTGGCTGAGCTATTGTCTTAGACTGGTATTCCTAGAGTACCTTTTACCAATTAATGGTAGTATACTACTGGGAAATCATGTTGCCTTGTGGATGCTTGAAAATAGCAATGCCCTAATAGGCTGTCTATTAATAGTAATACAAAGTCAAGGACCTAATGCCATTAAATGGTGCTATTCATGTGTGAAAGCCTTCTAGTAACTACTTTAAGGAATTTCATCAGTTTCGTGTGTGTGTGTGTGTGTATGTGTGTGTGTGCATGCTTGTGTGTGTGTGCACACACATGTGTGTTTCCTTTCTGTCTCTTTCTCTCCTCTTTGTCTTTTGCTGGGCTCTTTTCTATTATGAATTTCCATTTTCTGTCAACTCTATGATTGATTGGGTTCAGGAAAGCAACATGTGCCAGTCGTTGCCTTTGAACCTGCACTTTAGATGTGTGTGTGGCGTGTTTTTTTTTTTCCTCTCCTGCTTCTTGGCTTATCATCAATTCTAGCAGTGAATTTTGACATGTGCAAATTAATAATCATTCAGTCAAAATGAATATGGCGACCTTTGTACCCATATGATGTACTGAAAAGGAGGCTGCAGTGCTCATGAACTCAAGTTTAGATTTTAACAAGAGAAGCAAAAATGTATGCTTTTGTGTGTGTATATGTATTTCTATCTATCTCTAATAGTCTGTCAACTTATTATAGTTTAATGTAACCACATGCTTTTTACATCTGCATGTGATAATACTCCTGAGAATCACAGTTAATTTTATGAAAGACGGAATTAAGAATTGAAGTGACCTCTCTAGGCACGAAAGCTGGGCCAAAACAAGGCAAGGAAATATTACCAGGATAAAAATAAAACTTTCATTGAGATTCAGAAATGAGGTTGTAGAAATTTAGGGTGGAAAGATGGTCCAGTAGTTCATCTGAAAAATATCTTATTGTTTTAGGTAACTAAAACCTGGAGATGAAGCAGAGTGTGAGATTATTTGTTTCCAGGAAGCCTAATGTAACCTCCAAGGACAGTGATAGACAATTGTGGATTTTAAATGAGCCATTTCTCCAATACTCTGTCTGGGCGGGCCATACACATCCACAGTAGTAGTGCATTAGGGGATACTTTCAGACTGAGTATCATCTAGAAGAAGATAAGCGGCATAGGAGAAATAGGTCAGAGAGAGTTCAAAAACAACAAAGAATGTTGACTCCAGAGAGGAAAAGACAGAAAAGAGATAGATTCATCATTGCTTTAAGATATGTGGTGCAGAAGAAGCTGAATACATACCTGTGCTGTTTCAATGTTTAGAAAGTGTAGGCAGGCAAATATGTGGGCCAGATACGAGAAAGCACTTTCTAACAATCGCAACTACCTGCGAGGGAGTAGAAAGTCTTGGGAAGTAGGGAGCTCATGAATATTGGGCCTTCAAACCTACACTAAAATATGTTAAAATTTGAGGCTGCTGTAGATGGATATTTGGCTTTGATGATCACGATGTACTTAGCACGTTGAGGTTCTCAAGGTATGTCAAATCGACATGGAAACAAAGCCTGATTCTATCACTTAGTATAATATGTCCTTGGAAAAATTACTTAAACTTTCAGAACTGTTTCCTCATATCTAAAATGGATTTAATACAACACAGGTAAGTACAATGTAGTAAACACTCAACAAAAGGTAGCTATTATTGCTCTAATTTTTTATACCTACTCTTTGCTTTAGTTTGAGAAGTGAGCTGATGATAATCAGCTGGTAAAAGAAGAGCTAGTGCTCAGTTCACAGGTCCTTGATATTATTAGATAGGGTTTAATTTTTCAGCTGAATACCAAGGAGTTTGAATCAGAAAGTGTGGCGGCAAAACAAGAGTTCCAATCTACTTTGTTTAGTTATGTCCATAGAACCTGGAAAGTAATATTGGATTCTTGTACTATAGGCAAATGCCTGATTATAATATGCAAATTGCTTTATAAAACAATAATAATGACTTAAAAATAATAACAATAATAGCAATAATTGCTAACATTTAAAGAGTACTTATTATGTACCAGGCACTGTGCTAGGCATTTTAAATTGTAAACAATCACTATTTTCTACCATTATTATCATAATAGGTGAATTAAATATGTTATATACTTTAAATCTCAAGTAACTTTATGAAGCACCATCCTTGTCTTATAGATAAGGAAACAGGGGCATGGAGAAGTTGTTACTTGCACAAGAGCATATCCCTCATAAATAATGGAATTAAAACTGGGATTTTTACTGTGTATCCTGACCCTGGAATCTGAGTCCTTTACAGTTAATCAGCTGTTTTCTACCTTTTTTGGCCATGACCCTCAGTAAAGAGTACATTTAAGTAATATTTACAATAGCCAAGTTATGGAAGCCACCTAAATGTCCATCGATAGATAAATAGATAAAGAAGCAGGAGTACATATGTACAATGGAATAAAAAAGGATGAAATCGTAGCATTACAATTAATGCTAAGTGAAATAAATCAGACCGAGAAAGACAAACACCATATGATTTTATTTATATGTGAAAACTAAGAAACAAAATATCTGAACAAACAAAGTTAGACATGGAGAACAAACTGATGGTCATCAAATAGGAGGCGGGTTGGGGAAATGGATGAAAAAGGTGAAGGGATAAAGAAGTACAAATTTCCAGTTATAAAAGTAGACACGGGGACATGAAGTACAGCACAGGGAATATAGTCAATAAGATTGTAATAACTATGTGTGCTGTCAAATGAGGGTTAGTCTCATTGGGGTGATCACTTTGTAAGGTATTATATAAATAACCACTATGCTGTACACCTGAAACTAACATAATATTGTATGTCAGCTATAATTGAAAGATAAACTAAAAAATATCGATGGAGCATTTTGCAGTAAATAAAATTTTGTCATAGAGGAGAAAAATATATTTATCCACTGTACTTGCACTGTCTCTCTCTCCCTCTCTTTCCCCTCCTTTTATTCTCACACACGTTTTACAAAGCACTGTTTATCCTTATTACACACAACATACTGTGATTTTTCCATTTTATTGTATTTTGTTTTAAGAAATACTCAGGTCATAAGTACTAAATTGATGTCACATCTTACTAAGTGATTATTACTAATTACGATTTAAAAAATAACACAGACTTGTTCTTTCTCTTCCTGTAGGAATACAAATTGTATACATTGGATAAATTATAGTACTCATATATGTAAAAGGATTTGATTCTTATTCTTTTGAGATGACCCCATGAAACAGTGTCATTTCATAACGGCAGAGGTTATAGTGAAGGAGAAGCACATTATATGAATTATGTTGTCCAAACGAATTACTGCTGTCATCTGAGTTAAAAACAGATACATTGTTCCAAATCAGAGTCCTGAGTGACATGGATGTTCCCATTGGAGATTGTGAATTATTATGTAATGGAACCTAAGTAGTTGTAGCTTTTCATTTTAGAACAGCCATAGCTGTCATGTCCAGATCATACACAAAAGCCAAGTTGTGCCATAAAAAAATAATGTGGGAACCAGAAGATGGCACAGATTCTATGAAGGAGCCAGACTTCTTGGGAGGTCAGTGCTCAGGCCTGGAGGGAGCAGGTCTAACTTATTTTGGTGTTTTTTTTCCACCCATCTTTTTTGGATGGTTCCCAGTTACTATGCCTATTTGTTTAAGGAGCATTTGAAACCTCTTTGGTCTCTGCTTGGAGCTCAGGTTTAATAGCAGAAACTGAAGTAAGGTATTCCAAAGGTCCATTGGTTATTAGGAGTTTAATATTGGTTCTCTGCAGGATATCATGCAAATGGCTGATTAGCTCTACCTACTAAAAATTAAGCATTTTAGAGCTGATTTTAAAATCCTATGTTGGCCATGTCTTTAAGGCATTTCGTTAACGGGTTATGAATTAACATATTGCACTTCTGCTTCCTCTTTCTTGTTATAATTTCTCTTTCTACAAGAACAGTTATCCTGGTGAACTTTACGATCTTCCTGACAAGATGTACCTCTTGGCATGTTCCCTGGCTGGACATTTCTGTGAATGCCTTCATCTCAGGAACATTACCCTTTTATCCAATACACATATGTTGAGTGGTTACGTGTGTCAGGGGCCGAGGGTACAAAAGAAGAATAAGACATTTAACACACGCATTAAAGTGTCGAATATGAAGAAAACTGCAAAATAGTGTGTTAAATGCTATAATAGTTGTAAATATAAATATAGTGGTAAAATAAGTGGCCAGGCCTGTTTGGGGGGTTAATGACATCACAAAGCAGGAAGTGCTCAATTCATGTCTTAAAGGTGGAGAAGGGTGGTTATTCCAGGCAGAAGGAGCAATATGAAGCAATTCTGGAGTGTCTGAAGTATCCAGGTGCATGGGGTCGAAGGAGATGAGATTGGAGAGTGATGTGGAAAGTCATCGCGATGGCGATGTGTGCCTACTAGAGATCATCCAGATCTACTTGCTACCTTCTTGGGACCAACCTTGTAATTTGGTGCACACATCTGATCATGTACAGGCCAGGTTTTTCTAAGGAACAGCTCTCAGGAGAGAATGGTTCTCACCGGCACTGGAGAGACTGCTTCTGGCTGGTGCTCCCTTTGTTCTTGAACTTGCTGAGACTCTATTGAACACTGAACAGACATTACACTTGATTCATCTCTTTGAGTGTCTATTTATGTCTCTTGTCTCAGTTCCTGGTTGTGTAGCAGGTGCATTTTGGAGGAGCCAAAGCTGAAAATACCAGTGTAGTATTAGTGTACATCACTGCCTTCTCTGGGCTGTCTGCAATAGGGCCAGATTACAGACATCTGTAATGTCTGTAATACATCTACACTAGCTTTATACAGGATATGTGAAGACTGCCAGCTGATGGGAAGCTTAGATTTTCTCAGCTGGGCTATCTGCTATTTTAATTAAACTTTGCTTTTAGCAGCTCTTCCTATTTCCACTCTCCTAAGGCTAACTAGGTGTATTTGTTTTTGCTTTTCTACTCATTGCCACATGTTGGACACTGTTAATGGATGTAACAAATTATAATAATTCTCTGCTGGGTGCTTCCTTTTTAATCATCAAAGCTCCATTGGAAGTAGAAACGCTATTTACTCATTCAACAACTATTTATTGTTCCAGTACTATGTGCAGTAACTGTCAGGTGCTCTGTAGATGCTGGGATCTGTGTTGAGTAAGACAGGCAGAAGGATCCTCTCTGTCCTGGAGGATGTTATAGTTTAATGGGGAAGCCAGACATTAACCCATAATTACAGTCACAATCAATGAAACCCACTCCTCAGAAAGGCAGGATGATACATCTGTGGCTATAGAGTGTGCCTAAGATTTTGATCAGGCAGTTGGTCAGAACTAACCCCAAAGACAAAAATTCCCCATGCAACCTATAGTCCAGAATGATCTCCTGAAACTCCAGGGCTACTCCTGCATTCTCTTTTAACACTACATATCCCATGTTTTTCCTTTTTGTTGCAACCTTCCATAATACCTAGAATTTCACCTCTGTTGGACTCTGAAGTGTCGATGCATGAGAAGAGGAGGGAAGGACGTGGTGATGGCCACGGGAACCAAGATGCCCTTCTTTTTGAACACTGTCCCTTTTTTTGCTTTGATCTTAGCTTATCCCTCTTGTCTGACTAAGGACTATCCTAAGATTAACTTAGACCCGCACATATTGAATGATACCTCCCAAATACCAGTCTCATACATTTTTATTTCGGTTAACCAGCTTTCCTTTGCAGATTGGATATTCATCAGTTATGTGAATACACTATCTATATCTAGCGTCAGAATCCTTCACTTCAGCCATGCATGCAAGTTTTTTTTAATAATCCATTAATATTAGGTCAGAACATTTTTCATATTATCTTGAATTTTCAAAGTAATATGAATATCATATTATTACTGCTTTTTTTTAGTTCCTAAAATAGTTGTTTCTGATTCTGTGCATATTTCTTGCTCCACATTATGGGCAGCGTCTAAATTAATGTTCATACAAAGGAGAGAAAAATCAACATGATTTTTCATTTCCATCTTGAGGAAACTGCATAATAATTTGTTCACAAATCTCAGTAATTTGTTCTAAGACTAACATTTACCTGTATTGCTGTTTACACAGCTTAGAATCACTAAGCACATTTAAATACAAATTTTGAAATAACTGTCCTATCTACTGCTTAACAGCAGCATAGGAACAACAAACTAGTCTTATAGCAGCATTTCTCCCCCTTTTGTTCCTTCTCACTGCAAGTCAACAGCTACATATTTACCAAAAATGCAAGCCTTGTGCATATGCACACTGCTTTTGAAGACTGCAACTAGATGAAGATTCTTCTTTTGTTTTCTTGTCAAAGCCTGTTCTAAGTGAGTTAGTATTTATCTGTGTCACGTCGGTGCCTCTGGTACTGTTGACAGAGCAAGTGGGCACATTTCATCTCAATTACGAACAGAAGATGAATACAGTGCAATGAGCCTGTGTCAGATGTTAGAACCATTTAATAGGATGAAATGAGAAGGAAAATTGGAAAACAATCCAAGAAATCTATAGAAGATGAGACTGTGAGAAACTCAATTAGAGAAAACCATACATTTTCCTCGTTCTGGACCCTGGTGTCTTTGCACTGTTGTAGTTGCTTATTTGGTTATAAATAGGAAGGCAAAGAGTTTATTGTTTCCATTGTGAAGAAAGGTAAGGCAAGGATTTCCTGCATGTCCTCTAATGCTTATGTAGAGTCCCTATAACCTAATCCACCTAACTTAATTTCCTAAGCATGTCATAGTCTTTGTGATTTCCAGCACACGAAAAAGGAAAAGGCAATTTAGTGAGATTTAACTTGAAAGGATGAAAAAAAAAAACAAAAAACCAGAAGTTCTGTAGGGTGCTTTTCCCATGGTAAGCTTTTATAAACCTGTCATAATAAACATAAGTTTTTAGGTCACATGTAGGAAGAAACAACAACACTAAAAACAACACTAAACTTAGACCCTGACTCATCTTCTTTTGTTTGGTGTGTTTCATTTCTATCGCCTAGAATATGTTTTTGCCAAGGGAGTAAATTAAACTATTTTGGTATCACACATGTAGTTACCTGCAAACTCAGTAAAAATATTTTCTCAGTAAACATCAAATCAGCTGTGAAAGTCAGAGTGCATTCACTTGAGAAAAGAATAAATGAGCTGTGTGCTTTCATTATTTTATTAGGAAGTGACCAAAGGCTATTTCTCTGTATGCAGTGGTAGGTATGAGATTTGTATCTGGGAGGATGTAGCTTTACTTACAGTTTTTCTGCTCTGATATGAGAGAAATCAAATAAAGGAAGAAAAGTCCTCTTTGACTTGGAGAAAAGTTCTGTCATATTTCCACAAAGTTTCAGCATAAAAGTAGAGAAGTTTGGTCGTTCAGCCCCATTTTAAGGAGTGGACTTTGTACCATTTGGCATTGCTTACAGAGTAAGCACATGCACTTTTGTGCATCTACGAGTATATACACACACTCCAAAGCATTTGCCCCAGTCATTTCAGCATTGAGGTTCTTACTTCAAGGCTTAACTGCTTCAAAGTGAAATATGTTTTCTGAGCAAAACTCAAATTCCCAGCCCAAATGAAGATTCCTGTCTAGCTGGTTTGTTCTGAGGCCCCAGACGCTCTTTGTGCTGAGTTTGGGTTAGTAGTAAATAAGTCTAATATTGGATTATAGTGTGACTAATACGGAACAACACATCCACCTGAAAACATTCTTACTTGAACATCTAAAGGTTATGCTCTGACATTTCATTTAAAAATACCATTGCACTTTTCGAGGTTGAAGAATTTGGATTTGTGGACAAATTTTAATTTAATGAACATTAAAGTAAAGTCTTTCTTTTCAACAAAAATTTCACATCATGTCTTTGTCGACGTGTTTCATCTCACCAAAAATCATGGCTATTTGTCACTGAGTCAAATGGTTAAAATACAATGAGGAACAGTTTAAAGATTTTTATTTATGGGGTCAGTGTTATCTCTATAGATGGTAAATTATAGTGTTATTTTTTTATTTTTTGTTTTTTTCTCCCCAACAATAATACAAATCTTATAAAGATTTAGTCAAAAAGGTGATCAGAAACTATCGGTGGCTACGTAATTGGTATAGCCCTTTCTGGAAAACAGATGATTCAAATGCCTTTAAAAATGCCTTTACATATCCTGTGACTCATCAATTCTACTTTTAGAAACTTTTCCTAAAGAATAATTGAAAAAAGTATAGATACAAGGTAATTCATCTAATTAGGAGTTCTAATAGTGAAAAATAAAATACAACCTAACAAATGACCTAGCAAGAGGGACTTCATGAAATAAATGATAAACATTATATGAGAACTTCAACAAATATTTACTGAGCATCTAGTTCATACTAGCCACTCCTCTAGGGTATGTCACAATGATGTAACAGAGAAGATTTTTGAATGTAAGAAGCTTATATCTGAGTGTGTTAGTGGATTAGTGGGCAAGAGGGTATTACTACACAGTTATTAAAAGTGAATTGTATAGAACTATAGTTAATGACGTGGAAAGATGTTCAGTATGCTGTGGAGAGAATCTATAATTGAAGAGAAATATGCTGCTTTGGGGTAAAAATAATACAGAACAAAGCAATACTTCAAGGATTCTAACAGTTATCTCTGGGTCATGAGATAATGAGGGTTTTTCTTTTACTTTTTTGTATTGCATATTTTCTTCTATAATAAAGTCATATTTTTTAAAAAACACAAAGAGTAACCTAGTAACCAGTTTGATTGCTCCAAAAATTTCTGCCTTCTTCCTCCTCCTGTCCTTCGCCTCCCTCCCTCTCACCCGCCTATCTATCTATCTATCTGTCTGTCTATCTATCTATCTATCTATCTATCTATCTATCTATCTATCTATCTATCTATCTACCTACCTACCTACCTACCTACCTACCTACCTATAATCTATCACTGAAAAATAGAAATATAAAAAACTTCAGCTTCCCTCAAATAGTTATTCCCTTTGTCTACCATTGCTATCAGAATCTCTTTCTAGATATCTAATCTTGTGTGCTGAAGTTTGTGCTCGTTTCTTCTAAAGAAATATGATGTAGGTAATTTGTGCTCTTCATGTAACAGCCTCTATGTTTTCAGACACTTAACAAAATCGCTTCTCAACTTTATTTCCTATGTTGCGTGAAAGCATTTTTTCCATTGCTTTAGATTTCATCCTTCCTTTCTATTTGGCGATGTAGATCCATATTGTTTTACTGTATATGGTGGGTATACTAATTAGCACAGAAATGATTTGAGGCTGGGAATAGTCTAAATTATAGGAAAGAAAAAAAAATTGAATGCAACTTGGTACTCTGTCTGCTTCTTGTTTTCAGACTCTGGATGCCTGGCGCCACCTACACCGATTAGAATTACTGTACAAGGAGAATAGGTGTACATTTGAGTTCATTAAAAACTGGTCCTGAAAAGTTCGTCTTTTAAAAAATCAAATACCAAGTATATATTTACTTAGTCTACATAACTTCACAGGCAAGAAGGCTTTAGAGCATACAACTAAGTTTTAAAATTCCTAGCTCCCAAACAGACAAGGAGAGCTGTCTATTTTCATTAACTTCAAATAAAAGCTTGAATTCAGCCTGCAGCATTTTGTCTTGACCTTATGTGCTGCTATCCAGTTTCGAGCCTTGTGAAATAATAAGAAATGAAGGTAGCTTGCATTTCGATGCATAATTGTTCTTCACAACTGTGTTGTGGGTTTTTCTTCTTCTGTAAAGGTGAAAGATATCTAATCAATAGGAGTAGACATGAAGAAGAGGGAACAGAGTAGAACAAAAGTGTCACAGGGTGGATATGAATCAGTGGATGAGAGCTCACAGAGAAAAGTGCCCTGCTTGTGCTATATCTGGGGGCCTGGATGTTGACTTCTGTACTTGTTGGGTGTACCTGTGAGTAGTGCAGTATTTAAGTGCATGAAAAAAATCAACTTATGTCTCCATCAAGCTGCAGTTTGGCTTCAAGCCTTGAGGATATTACCGTGACACCATCTGCATTCTAGGTTAGTAATAGGACAGCCCAAACCTGGACATGATTTAAGAAAACCATCTTATCAAATACGATAATTCCCAAAGGGAGAATTAGGTTTCAGAGCTAATTAACTATCAATTCTGCATATATGTTAGAGAAGTCTAAAATAGATAAGTCCAGTCTATCATTTCATTTTGCCTAGTGATCACAGGATAGCAAATTACCTACATGACTCAAGTTTTTGTTTTTTTTTTAATGTAACTATTTGTCAGAGTGCTTGTCTATAAAGAGCCAGACATCCCAACTTGCTTGAATTTACCAAATGTTATGATATTATTCTTCATTAATAGTGTTCAACATTTATAGTGTTCCAAGTTTCTAGCCACCACCCTGGGATAGAGAAAAACAAGACAGAATGGCCCCTACCCATAGGAAGCTCCTAGTAGAATGGTAGAAGGACAAAAATAAAGTGCTAAGATAAAGGCAGAAGGATAAGCCCTATCCTCACCTTGCTGGTTGAGGGACCTTCTCTGAATCTTGAAACCTAAGGATCAGGGAAGGCGGTTTGAGGAAGTGGGGGGCTGAAAGCATGTGCATACTCTGCACAAAAGCAAAGGAGGGATGGATATTGAAGAGAGACTTGGTCCACCAATTAGCCTGGTCTCAAACCAGTCTAACATCTGCAAATCTTCTGAGAAGGTATACAGATGGATTCAGAATAATACATTGCAACAACTTTAGGAAATGGAGGAAGGTAATGTAACTATTGAATTTCCTATTACTAAAGAGCTGATACCAACCCACTGTGAGGAGCTCAGGGGCATGGAATTGCCTTCTTTTTCATGATAATGGACACATGTGGATAGATCAGCAGGCAACTCCTGAAATGAAAAGAGTCTGTGATGCCTATTCACTGCTGCAGATTCCAGGTTTGACTTTGTCACTTGATTAGCTGGGCGATTCACTAAAACTGCCAATTATAAAAGTACATTAAAGTATATATTTAAATATATATGCATATAAAAGTATTTGCATATATATGTATATACATACAGATATATATAGTATATATACACTAAAATGTATTTGAAACATTTTAAACATCAAAGTTAAGATTCTATTCACTCAATTTCTCTACTCATCTCGGCTCATCTCATTTCAGCTGTGTCATATATTTCAGGCTGGTAGCGGTTATGGAAGTGACCATAGGAGTGTATGGAGTGACCCTGTTTGGGCCTAGGAGGTTAAAATCCCCATTCCTCCTTAATTATTACTACTCTTCTCAGAACAATGACCCCTGTTAAGACTTTAAGAGTTTTATACAAGTCCAGGGATTCATAGGAAAAGAAAGAAAAATAGTACCTGTGTGATCCTGCTAAAGGCAAGCAAGAGTTAAAGTGGTTACTGATCCCATGAAGGAATTACACACGCTCCCAGAAATAAATCTAGTAAAATTTGATTCTTGAAGAAATAGCAATTAAAAAATGGACATAGATGTTAACACTGGGGGAGGCTGTGCAAAAGGTGCATGGGAACTCCCTGTACATTTCTTTGCACCTTCCTGTGAATATGTAATTTTATTTATATCAAAATAAAAAGTTAACAAAATTTTAAATACACTGAGAATTGGGAGTTAATATTTTGACTGACTAGAAATAAGAGTTAAACACATATCACATGTAAACGGACTCAAACGAGGGCATCTACAAATAAAATGCCGTCAGAGTGTTTTTAAAGTTGTTTCTTTTTTTTTTAATGTGTGCGGAATCTGTACTATTTATAACATGATCTTCATCATGTTATAAGCACATGACTTCCAAAGCATTCTCTAAACTATTTGTTGATAGGTTGTTTTAGAGCTGTTGTGAGTGTTTGGGGTGTCATTCTTTAGGGGCAAGATGTCATTTGAGACCTGGGATGTGGCCTGTGGGGATATGGCTGGAAAGTAGATAAGGCGAGTAAGCCAGCATATAATAGTCATCTGATTATGAACAGCTCCAAACATTTTCCCTTTCATCTCAAATATTTAGAGCTTATTAGATGAGAGCAATGTACATATTTTTTTTAATATTTGTGAATAAAAAAGAACAATTATAGCTACCATGTGCTTCATGCTAGGATCAACTAATTTCAGTTCGGGCAGTGCACAGTTTTTATAAATACATGTATACATACACACATACATACATACTGTTTGTATATCTGGTTATTCAAATAAATATTAAGTTGCCCAAAGAATTTTGGTCTGCTACTGCTTTTATTATATAGCAAATAAAGATGAAACAGGAAAAGAAAAATTTTATAAACATAAGCCTATTTCAAAAATAAAGAGTATAAAAAGTCTCATCTATATTTCTAAAGAAATTTTAAAATGACATTTTCGTAAATATCAGCAGCAATTTGAGCATCTCAATTGAACTAATTGAGCATTTCCATGAGAGATGAAAATGTGGAGGATGCTAGGAGTCCTCAGCTGGAATATTCCACTTGAGTTATTTTCACTGAGCAACAGTACCTAGAACATGCTATAAGCTCACTGTGAATGGTTTTTTTTTTTAAAAAAATAAGATATATTACTTATTCATTTCTATCCCCACTCAATACACATTTGTAAATGGACAGAGGTCATACCCTGTTGATTCAGAGACAGAGATGAGGAGGAAGAAAGGACTGGAAGCCTACATGGCACATGAGGACTGAATTCTTAGACTGGAGAAGAAAAGCCCTGGAAAAGGAAGGTCATCTTCTGATATTTGAAGTTATCACAGGTGAATGGTGGTTTGCACACTTGTTCTGTTTTATTCTGGATATGCAGGGATGGAAAAATAACATTCAAAATTAGAGAGACCAAATTTTGCCTCAGTGTGAAGAACTTCAGATTAGCAGAAGCTCCTTAGTAAATGTGAGGACACTGTCACCAGACCCAGAGCAGAGGTTGAATGCTTGGTCAGGATGTTGCGAGAGGGATGCTTTCATTAGAGGGTCGGTTATACCTGGTGATCTTTGAAGTCCCTTCCAGGTCTGATTTGAGCGAGGATGACTTATCTCATCAGTGATGTGCACTCATGTAATGCTGAATCAGTGACAGGAGTTATTTCATTCATGAACTCATATTTATTGGATGCCAGTTATATGCCAGGCACTGTTGTATGCAGTGAGACTACAGTGATTAAGCCACCAGACAGAGGCTTCTCTTACAGAGCCTACCTTCTGTAACAGGCAAATGGAAGGAGACTCCTTTCTAGAGGTCAGCAGTCCAGTACTGTATTGTGTAAAGGACCAAGAATATGTTACAAACATATTCTGCATATTTTTACAAATCAAAACAGACCGTCTTTGCAAAGGATCAGTACTGTTTTGTTTATTTTTTTATATTTTACAAAGACATACCAAGAAGTACCTTTTGATGATTTCATGGAGGAAAATATAGTATTAACTCAATGCTATTTTCCCAATTAATGACAATTCTCTATCAGAGGAGAAAAAAATTTCTTTGGACACAAAACATTATGCAAGTTTGACATCTATATGGATGAAGAAGACAATAAAAGTTCTTTTGGTTAACGATTAGTCTCAAGTTGGTCAGAGCAGAGTTTGAGAACTAGATCTATTTACTGGCTGAGTGATCACTGGCAAGTTACTTAAGCTAAATCTCTTTTTTGATCTATAATATGGGGATAAAAATAGTAACTACCTCATGAGTGATTAGCACTAATAAATATTTGCTGAATGAATGAAGGATGTAGAACATATAATGAAGAACACATTTATTGCACCTTTCATAGTACCAGGCACATAATGATTAAATAGTAATGGGTGTGGAGATGATGATAGCAATGATAGTGGTTGTAAAACGGTGCCAATTTGGAGATAATATGATCATCTATGTAGAAAACTATGGAATTTGTGAAAATTCTGTTACAACTAACAAGTGAGTTTAACAGGGTTACAAGATACAAGATCGACATAGAAAATTCAATCATATTTTATATACTAACAACAAACAATTGAAATTAAAATAATAATGTTACATATCATGAAGACTATGAAAAACTTAGGGATAAATATGACAAAAGATATGTAAGATCTGTATACTAGAGCTATAAAGCTTCGCTTAGAGATATAAAGAAGACATAAATGGAGATATTTAAGAATCAATAGACTCAAAGTTGTTAAGATGTCAGTTCTGTCCAAAATGATCTATAGAGTCAATGCAATCCCAGTCAAAGTCACAGTAGATTTTTATAAATTTTACATGGATTTTAAAGCTGATACTACAATTTATATGGAAATATGGAAGATCTGGAACAGCCCAATTTTGAAAAAGAAGATCAAAATAATAAAACTTACACTTCCTTATTTCGAGATTTATTATGAAGCTACATTAACACAGCGTGATATCAATGTAAAGACAGACAAATAGATCAATGGAACAGAATGGAGAGTCTAGAAATAGATTCATACTTATATGATCAATTGATTTTTGGACAAAAATACCAAAGCAATTCGTGGAAAAAAAAAAAGAGTCTTTTCAACAAATGGGGCTGGAACAATGGACATCTACATACAAAAAAAGAATTTAGATCCGTATTTTGCCCCATATATAAACATGAACTCAAAATGCATTATAGATATAAATATAAAACATAGGATTATTCTAGAAGAAAACGTAGGAGAAAATCTTTGTGACTTTAGTTCAGATAAAAATTTCTTAGATACATACCAAAAGCATGCTCTACAAAAAGTATTCATAAATTGGATATTATCAAAATTAAAAATTTCTGTTCTTCAAAAAATATTGTTAGGAAAATGAAAAGACAAACACGGACTGGAAGAAAAGTCCCTCATCTGATAAAGGAATTTTATCTACATATATAAAGAACTCTCAAAAATCAGTAATAAGAAAACCCAATTTTAAAAATGGATAAACAATTTGAACATTTAACCAAGCAAGATATGCAGATGGAAATAAGCACTTTTAAAGATGGTCAACATCATCAGGAAGATACAGATTAAAACTATGAGATGGCAGTAATAGACCTTATTAGAATGTCTGAAATTAAGGCAACTGACCATGCCAAGTATGCCAGAAGTGAGGATGTGGACCAACTAAAATGTTCCACATTTATTGCTGGTGGGAACATGAAATGGTGGAGGCATGGGCCTGCTATATGATATATAGGTAATTACTTAAGAGTATTGAAAATACTTCCATACAAAATTTGTATATGAATGTTCTCAGCAGCTTTATTTGTAACATATAAAAACTGAAAGCAACCTAAATGACCTTTAGTAATTCAGTGGTGGTATATCCACACAACGGAATACAACTTAGAAATAAAAAAGGAATGATGTATTGCTAAATATACAACATGAATGAATCTCAGAATAATTATTCTGAGTGAAAGAAGCCAGACAAAAGGAGTACATCTGTATGATTCTATTTCTATAAAATTGTAAAAAACACAAATTAATCCTTAGTGACAGAAAACTAATCTGATGCCTGGCAGTAGGGAGAATTGGGAACATTTATAATTAGGATTAAAAATGGGAAGGAGAATACTTTTGGTGATAATGGTTATGTTTGTTATCTTGATTTTAGTAATGGTTTCATGGCTATCAGAACTTACCAAATTATTTATTTGAAATATATATCATTTATTATATGTCAGTTGTACCTCAATTTAAAAAAGTAATAAAGAATGCATGATAGTTGTCACAAAGCTAAGGGCTCATGACAAGATTTTAGCAATCCTTGGGCAATATCAATCCTTTTGCTTGATAAGAATTTGTATTTTTGTTGTGATCATGTAGATCATAATTAGTTGTGAGAGCATAGAAAGAAGTGAGTAAAATGTTATCACTTGATGTTGGTTAATATGATATAGTGAATATGGTGATATAGTTAATATGGAGTCTTCGGTGAATCTTATAATGACTATTAACACATTTCGGAGTCATTCTTTTCATTTTGTCCTCAATGAGGCCGATGCCTGAACAGTGTTCTGCAGTACTCATTCACACTTTTGGTTAATGAGTAAATATAGCCATAGTCATAGTTCATCTTAATGAGAGAGAATTCTAATTTTAAGTAGACATGTCTAATCCTTCATTAAAAAGATAGAGTAAAATTCCACCCATATATTTTAAT
>NW_011888865.1:6708938-6722351 GCF_000151845.1 Pteropus vampyrus
GTGTCATTTAAGAGGTGCTTCCCAGCACCTTTAGAGCATTTTTTTTTCAACCGATGTCCCACACTGCAGATCTTGCCTGCCTACTCTTTGTCTTCATTCCAGAGACTTGATTCCTTCTCACTTGACCATCCTCTTACTTGACAAGCTCCACTTCTCCTGGGTGTCAGCACAACCCCTATCTGTACGGTGTGGCTGGTGGCCGTAACTGCTGCAAGTGTTCCACTTAACTGGCCATGGTTTTGTGATAGACTTGTGCCCTGTACTCATAGATGTTTCCACACCTGGCACGTCTCCTGCTCTCAGAGCCTTCTCTGGACGTGAATGTCATGTTGACATTCTACCCTGTCTCAACCCAGTTTATAAGGCTACCTGTTATTCATTCAGTTAATGGATACATAGCCTCATATTTACAATCACTGTTATTATTTCTTAATTTTCATAATATCTTGTATATACTCTTCTAATGCCATATTAGCATTTCTGTTCTGAGTTCCAGGTACCACTCAGGAATCTATCTACAGGAACCCATTATGTTTTACATATTTCCATTGAGAACATTTAAGATTATCTTTTGTTACATGGTATAACACTGCAGGGTTCTTTGGTGGTTAACTTTGGGGCTGAAACCTCAGCTTCAGTTGGGTTACTTCCTTTGAATAGTTTAGCTGTTCTGAGTTTTAGGCGACTGAGTATTTCAGTGAAACTGTTTCTGGACAGATGCCCTCCTCCTCCCAGTTGCTATACTTGGCAGTTTGCTTATGGAGGATCTGTAGGCCAAATCACGTGCCTAATACAGTTGAAAGTCTGACAGGAATACTGAAGATAGAGGATTCAGGCCAGAACTGGAGAACTGTTCCTTTAATCCTTCCATGAATGTCTTTTAGGGTATAACATGAATTCCATGCCTCCCATGAGTATCCTGACTGCTTTTAGAGTTTTTATAAGCTGAGCCCCAGAGCTTTCCCATCACGGTGGAAATGCTTTTTGTCCTATTCCTGTAGTAGGTTTCTGTAGCTTGGTGATTTGGGCGAGGGCTGTAAAAACGTTGAAGAGTACTGTGTTTTCTCTGGCTTTTCTGGCAGACATCTGATTTCCTGATTGGCACTTGTTTCAACTATGAAATGAGAAAGGTGGGAGCAAACAGATCAGGCGTTTGTCTGCTCCTAATTTAAAGTGATTGTTTAAGAGTATCTCTTAAAGTGGCTCAGAGTTTGTTTAGGGCCCTCTGTGGAGTTCTTTAGGAGGCTAGAGCTCATTCAGAAAGTATGTTGGTACGACTTCATCTCTGATTATTTAGAATAACTGTAACATTTGATTTTCAGGAAAATAATATGAAGAAGGCTTACGTCTTTGCATGTAAAATATTTTTCATCCTAACAGGCAAAAGAATTTTTGAGAGTCCTTTTTCATTTTTATGAATGAACACATAAAATAATTTACTCTAGGAGAGCTTTTTGTTGCATAGGAAATCAATTCAACATCAGGAAATCAGTTCAATATCAGGAGATATTGACCTGATATTTCTTTAATTTCCTGTGCAACATGGGACGTGTTTTGATCTCTGCCCCACTCTCTTCCTATTGCTTCCTATTTCCTCTTCTGTGTTGTATATGCATGTGTTGGGATATGTCTATCCCCCAAATTCAAATAAAATATTTGTGAATGTAATTATACTTCTCAAATGGTAGCTCTATTTACTATGGTTTAGCGGAAAATACTTTTCTTAGGTAAAGAGAAATAGCTTAATGTAATCTCGTATTATGGATTTATTAATTCATATGCCAAGATTACTTAGCACAGCCCTCCTGAATTTGGGATGATTTAGTTAATGTCTTCCAGTTTTGCGGTAGCAGTCATGCTCTCTCTGTTTTCTCTTAGGAGTCATCTCCACTGCAGATATTCTTGATCGAGAGACAACGGGGTCATACTGGCTGACAGTATATGCCACAGATCGGGGTGTTGTTCCACTCTATTCCACTATTGAGGTCTATATTGAAATCGAAGATGTGAATGACAATGCCCCGCTGACCTCGGAACCCATTTATTATCCTGCTGTCATGGAAAACTCTCCAAAGGATGTATCTGTCATTCAGATCCAGGCTGAGGATCCAGACTCTAGTTCCAATGAAAAACTGACATACAGGATTACAAGTGGGAATCCTCAGAATTTTTTTGCCATCAATATCAAAACAGGTAAGGAGATGCTCATGTGACTTTTTACAATTGGTAGTCCAACTTTTAAATCCATCAGCCTGACATTTGCTTATTTATGTTATTTTATTTATCCTCTTATTTATTTTATTGTGTGGAGGATAGCATCCTCCTTTCTGGGGGTAGTTTCTGAGAAGGTGAGCAGTCTACTTGTCTGGTTGGTATGTTTTAATTTCAGCTGATACCATGGTGAAGTGATCTAATAAAAATCAGAGGCTTTCGTAGAAAATCTTAGATTTGCTTTACTCATAATAATAAAAAGTGGTTCCCAGGCTACTCAGAGGGCCAACCGCTCGCTGTCTTTCTGTTTCTTTGGAGAGAGTAACCTGGCCTGTGCTGGGTTCTGTGGGTAAGCTGGCTTCGCGACACTCCTCCTTCCTGGGACTTCTCCCTTGCTTAATCTTAGTCCAGCTTGCAGTAAATGATCTCCTTAAAGCCTTAACTTTAAACCCCAGATTTTTCTGATTCCTGTACTTACTCATCAATGAAGTATCAATGTTTAGAACTTTCAGTGTCTCAATCTTTACCTAAAGTATACAAATTATAATTTTCTAGTCTCTTGCTCAAAATATTCCTAGACATTGTAATGAAAACAACATAATTTGTTGAATAAGAATCGGAAAGGGCAGATGTGGAATTTGACTGAATGCATTCTGAGAAACTATATACACTGGAAAAAAATGCTTTGTAGAGTAAATCTCAGTTCATTTCTTGTGATTCAATCACATTTCTTGTGATTTGCCTCTTTTAGACCTTAAGCAGTGAAAGTTATAATGGGTAGAGTTTTAATCAATTGAAATTTGAAGAATGCAAAAAAGATACTACTGCTATTTCATCCTAGGCAAGTGAATTGATACTGGTAAAAAATTAGGGTAGGTTAATACACATTTTTAAATTTTATTTTATTAGTTTCAAGTATACAATACATAGTTTATAAAACGATTGCCCTAATTGTTCTTCCTCTCCTCTGGCTCTCTACCTAGTCATTATATTAATGCTAACCTTATTCCCTACGCCATGTTCTCCATCCCTGCGACCATCTATCAACTACTAATTTGTACTTCTTTAACCCTTCACTCAGTTTTCCCAGTCCCCGCAACTCCCCTCCCCTCTGGCCATCACCAGATTGTCCTCTATATTTGTGAGTCTGTTTTTGATTAGTTTGTTCTTTTTGTTCTTTAGAGCCCACATATAAGTGAAATCATATGGTATTTATCTTCCTCTGTCTGACTTATTTTACTCAGCATAATAACCGCTAGGTCCATCCATGTAGTTGCAGATGGTAGGATTTCTTTTTTTTAATGGCCAAGTAATATTCCGTTGATATCAACCATAACTTTTTAATCCATTCGTCCATTGATGGGCATTTAGGTTACTCCCATATCTTGGCTATTGTAAATTGTGCTGCCATGAACATAGGGGTACATAGATCTTTACGTATTATTGTTTAGGGTAGGTTAATATTTGTTGGTGTAGACACACTCAGGTTTCTGAACAAACTGCTGATTGAGCTGATAGTTATTTCTCCTGCCCATTTTGTTAAAATAGAAACATACAGTTGATCCCCAAGTATTTTATAAATGTCAGTTCCCATTAACATAGTTTGAAGAGAATGACAAGATTTTTCAAAACTACTGATTTTCCCTCATTATGAGTGGGTCAGTCATTTTGTTAAGCAGAGTTGAGTATTCTAACAGTGTTAAATCAGGATTTGACTTGCCTTTTGTTAATGACAAAGAGTGGTCATCAGCTATCAGTGTCTGATTGACTTAAAGGAGAAGTCTCAGAGGTTTAGAGAATTTCCCAGCCTTTCAGAGTCCTTTCAGAACCAGAGTAAGTAGGGAAAACTGCTCATGCACATGAAGAATACCTGAGCTGTGCTGGGAAATCCCTCTTGATTCACTTTTTTACTATAACAAAGAGCTCCATGTAATGTGATGACAGAAATAAATTCAGATACTTTAGGAAGTTAAGAGAGAGAGCGATGACAAAAAAAGTTGCAGTAAAGAAGTTGAGGGTACAAACGTCTTTACATTTCACAGCCCCTGTGGAATCTGAGATATCCCAAGTCAGATTCTGCATCTTCCATCTTGATTCCACTGCCACTTGAATCATTAATGATGAGCCCAGCACACTATGATAAATTAAAAGACACTGCTCTCTTCTACTTAAAAGACACTGTTCTCTTCCACTTACAACTGAAAATAAAGAAAGAATAAATGTCACAGGGAAGAATTTAGGTTGGATGTGAAGAACATGGACTGTACGTCATATGTAGTGAAGAACATTTAGACTCATGTAACTAAAGCTATCTTTTATATAGCTTTTAAAAATTTGCACGTTAACGTTCAGAAAGTATTTATTATAATTTGGTCTATCTTTTCTAATAAGCACCTTAAATCATTTTCGTAATTCCTCAGTTCTTGCCATAGATTTTAAAAAACCATTTGTGCCAAGAATGACATTTAATATTAACTTTTTAAATTGCCTAAAATAAATAAAGCGTACTCTGTAATCCTCAGGCACATGATAAGAAAACACTGGATTTTGTTTATCCATTTACTCACTCACCAAGCATATAGTGTGCCTAACAGTTTTCAAGCAAGATTTAATAAATAGAGTTATAAACTTAAGGTACGATCCAAGTTTTTCAGGAACCCAAGGTACATGAAATTAAAAGAATTTACAAATATTTATGTCATGATGAAAGAGTGCAATAATTGATTATGGTAAAGGAGTTTCACTCAATATGGGGTTGGCGAGAGTGAGTCAGGAGTGCTTCATGGAGGAGGTAACAGTAGAGATTTTAAATCCTGAGTTTCAAATCCTTGCTTTGCACTTCTTAACTGGGTAACAGGAAAACATAGACTACATCAAATAATCCTGGCCTCATTAGCTTCATTAACTTGGGCAAGTTATTGAACCTCTTCAAACTCCGGTTTTCAATGAGAAGGGATTGTTACAAGGAATATAGGAGTCCTCATGTGAAATGCTTTGCACAGGGCCTGGCACATTGAAGCTCTGTAACACAAATAACCCACCCTGACTGCTTTAACTCTGATTACAGGCATGTCATTTAATCTCCTTGGGCCTCAGATTCTTATCTGGAAAATGAGAATGACCTTACTTACTTCATAGGGTTTGCTCATGAAAATTGCATGCCATGATATGTTTGAAGGCTGTTGGTAAACTACAAAGCTCCATAAAAATCATATTATTGTGTCTATTTCTGTTGAGATTTGCAGAACCACAAGCCTGGTAAAATTTTTGTTAAGCTTGTTGCTGTAAGTATGATGCCTATGGAGCAACCTTTAGCCAGCTCAACAAACTCTCTAAAGAGACACTTTAATTTTTGGCATTACTTCCTGTCTCTCTAAAGTCATTTGCCTGAAATAGTTATGCTAATGTAACATTTTTCAGTAATGAAGCTGGAGATGTACCTACTCAGAATATTTAGGAAGGATTTGTGATTTAGATTTTTTTCAACTAAAAATTGGATATGAGTTCTGTGAAACTGACCTTTCATTCCTTTCTCTGCGGTAGAGCTGAAATTTATAGAGGGTTTTTGTTGTTGTTGTTTTGGCAATGTGCTACATAATAAATAAAGATTAAAATGATTAATGCAAAGTCAAATAATATCAATACTTATGATCCTCAGCTTGCAGCAGATAACAGATGTCCTAGATCCAGAAAGGGAGAGAGATTTCTCCGTTGAACACTCTGTTCTCTACCCAAAGAACTGTTCTTTTTTTTTTTTTTATACCAGACTTAAAATCACGTGGAATCAGTAGTCTGTGGACCTTCTTCAGTAATTCCTGTGGCTTAAGAAGAAAAACAAAAGCTGTAATGCTGTGAGGTCCTTTCTGTCCTGTACAGAGAAACCTTGATTAATACCAGGCTGAGCAGTTGAATTCAATCAAATGCAGCCTCCCTGCATATGCAAGTCTTAGCTAGTCAGTTACTAGAGTCCTACCCATGTGTTCTGAGCAGAAGATATCCAACAGGCTGGTGTTCACTTGTCTCTTTGGGTAATCAGGGACTCAAATGCTTCCTTCCAGCGTTTGTAACAAAATCCAAGCTGGTCACTGGTCATCCAGGCTGAATCAGGGAACAAGTGTAGGAAGTTCCTTTAGGGTTTTGGAATGTTTATTTTAGTCATGTGTACAGTGTGGAATCCACTAAGCATGGTGCTAGTGCGCCGGCATTTAGTAGAGTACTCAATGAATGTGTGTTGTTGCTGCTGTTGTTATCAGTCATCCTGTGTTCCTCACTGGAATAAAGTTTGCGTAAGTTGCAAGTATACAACTCCACTGTCTTTTGAGGAAGGCATACTTGAAAGACAGTAATGTCTTTTCTTTCTAATTGGTATATAACACTGGAGCCTTGCATGCAGTTTTATAAAACGTGCATCGCTCTGTACTGCTGCTGTTCTAAACCCCAGGTGTTGGCTGGATGGGTGATATAACAGAAGTATAAGATAGTTTCCGCACTCAGGGAATTTAATCTCATGGGAAAAAATAGGAATCGCACATATGATGTACTTGAGCAAGAATGTAAGGCAGTTTATAAAAAATAAATATCCAAACTCTGCATGTAAGCTCTGAACTGGGTAACATGGGGTAGAGGTCATTGCCAGCTGGAATTAAGGGGGCTGAGGCAAGGACTTCACAGACCTGAAGTGGGCTCTGCAGAGAGAAAAGCCAGAAAACTACCCATCCATTGCAGCTGGAGCTAGTTCGAGAGGCATTTTATCATTAGAAAAGGAATTTTAAAAGACTCATTAATGTCTGGAGTATTGTAAGATATCAGAAGTAGCAAATATACCCATTTCTTGTTTTTTGGTTTGATGCTGTCTTCCCTTATATATTTTATATATATAAAATATGTATTTTATATCTTCTTTCTGAGAGACTACTTGAATACGGTAAACATACTAACAGAGATCCCTTTATTCTTTCAGTTGCCTCTGTTAAACATAAATGCAGGATTACCGTATGCTAGATTGAAAACCTGTGTCTATGAAAGCAATCCTTCCTTACTCCAGATTTTCTGATGGTTGGTTACCAGGACTCGGGCTTTCTAAATTCCTTCAGTTGTGATGTCTCCCTTTGTCTCATGCTCTGGTCACTAGCATCTTCACCTGTATTTGAATGGAGATGAAGCTCAGCTTTCTTTTACTTTCTGTGAGCATCTTAGGGTAAACCTGACCAAGGTGTACTTTATGTGTAGGTAGACTAGCTGCCCTCCCCATTGGGTGAGTTGAGAGAAAGAGATCCTCTCCCACGGTGTGTCTGCTGCAGGAATACCTCAAATTCTACCCTTAATTATTGATTCCTTCGGGTTTTGATCTTTTTGCTTGTTAAAACTGGAGAGTAGCTTATGAAATTATTGGCTATCCTTATTTTTAAATCAACTCTAAAGAACATCAGCTTGCCTTTTGGTATATGGTATAAGACATAGTGGGTAAGTGTTAACAAAACAGGTAACAGAGAGAGAAATCTAGATCATACTTCAGTATGAGAATAATCACTGAGCAAGCTTGTCAGACTACAGATACCTGGGATTTTACATAATTTGCATTTCTAACAAGTTCCCAGAAGATGCTGAGGTTGCTCCCCTAACACCTGGTTAGTGAGGCTCTAGACTTTAGCATCCGAAGAGAAACAAAGGAGGGAGGTCACATGGTGCTAAGAGATGCTCCTGAGGACAAAGTAGTCAGCTTTAAAATTTATCCGCTCTTGTCTTATAGTTCTGGAAGTTTGAGATTTGACTGTGAATTCAGTGTGTTCTCTCTATCCTACCCCCCAATTAACTCTCATGTTTTCGCTTATATTTCCTATTTTATGAAGTAGAGAAAAATGAAAATCCTGTCTCTTTAATTTTCCATAAGCAAAAACGTCAGATTCCTAAGACTTGTGGTTAAGAAAAAAAAAAATGGTGTTACATAATATTTGAATGCACTCATATTATTTCCAAATATATAGAATTAAGCAGAATTTGTTACTAAAATAGAATTCAGACCTACTTTAATGAATAAACAAACACTTGATATTAGTATATCATTATAACACAATGTTAGCTCATAAGACAGTGGTGCTCAAATAATTTGGCATCTTAAGTAAGCTAAGCCTTAGGTTTATGCACAGCCCTGTTTAGTCGTAATCTGCTTAGAAAATCACCTTTTCCTGGAAAACAGAAGGATACCTTACTTCATGTATAAAATCAGAGATTAAAAGAAAACACACAAGGTGAAGGACAAGGGTACAAATGTTGGTGCTTTTTCTTCAGAGTGAACATCATAGAAACCTCTTGTTACCGTGTCTTATTCCTTATTCCTTCCTAATAGAAACCTAAATTCTCCTGAATGGGTAGAAATGGCCGCTGGTTGATGAGTTGATATTCATAACTACAGGTGCAAAGCAGATAATGTGGTGAATGAGTATGTATGAAACTGTAAATCACCCTTGCTCCTTCTCTCAGCCATGAAAGGAGGCCTTGTCCTATAGAACATTAAATTGTGTTCATTTAATCCAACAAGTCCCCTAGAACAAATCGGGCTCATACAGATTTATCACAGGGGGTTATTTAAATTCAGCAGTGACCTTTGCATCCCTGTGCATGTGCTCCAAATGAATAAGGACAAAGGGAACTTTTCTGCACTGTTTTTATGTCCCTGGGGGAGGCTGTGTGTTTCACCATTTGATCAACTCTCAGCTGTGGGCTGGGGGGAAGGGAGATGGGGAGTTTCAAGGGTGTAGAAGGCTTGGTTAGGGCAGCTACCAGAAGGGGGAAGATGCTCTCTCCTGGTGTGGACTCTGACTCTGCCTTTCTGTGGCTTGATTTCATTTTAATGCTGGTTGTGAATTCAAGTACCAATTTCAGAGTTTCTCAGTCTCAATATTGTTAACAGTTTGGATTGGAAAAGTCTTTGTCGTAGGGGGACTGTCCTATGCATTATAAGATGTTTAGCAGCATCTCTGGCCACTACTAGATGCCTGTAGCACCCCTCCCCCTAGTTATGACAGCCAGAATTTCTCCAGACATTGTCAGATGTCCCCTGGGAGTAAAATTGTCCCCATTGAGAGCCATTGAACTAATGTGGAATAGTTTGTAGGACTCCAAACGTATGGCCCTAAGCAAAGCTTTTGGTACAGAGTGAATTACTGGTCTTGGAGGAGTAATGGTATTGTTAACTGGAAAACAATGTGTGTATGCATATATCTATATCTATATATGCATACATATATCACTAATAATAAAATGACATAAAATAAAAAAAGAGAAGACATTCAAAGCCACCTAGCACTTCCCTCTGACTTCAGTTTCCATATATTTTGAAGGCCCTATGAATACTTGAAATAAAATCTCAAAAAAAAAAAAAAAAAAGGAAAGAAATAACAAAACAATAACAAAACTTCAAACAGAATGAATGTGGATGAAGTTATCATTTTCTCAACTCTCAGAATTTGGAGAGGATTTGGCTGGTAACAAAGTTCTCATCAGAGTCAGTTCTGAATAGCATTCTCAGAAAACAGCATGAAGAGATTATTTTCAGGGTTCCAGGGTTTATTTCCTTGAAATGCTTAAGCAGCTCTAAATCCTGTTTCTGCTTAATGTCAGCCTTCTGATGGATAAATATGTGGATTGTTTCTTCCCTGGAATAAAGATGATGAAAAAGAAAAAAGATTATTTTTAGCTCCGTTGGAGATTGTGCAGCCGTGTATCTTGATCAGAGCTCTCCGAGCTCTGCGGCTCGCCTCCTAGGTATGCAGTGCTCACTCACCAGCACCAGGAACTGGTAGATTCATGGGGACTTAGACCAGTGTCCCAGAGCACTGTCTTTGGGTACATCATAGGACCGGAATTAGCTACGTGGAAACCCGTGCCACCATCAGGAATAGGAAGGAAACCTTTCCCCAAATTAAATCACGTTTTGAGGGACCTGGATGCTAGTTAGGCAATATCCTGTGTTTTATGCCATTTATGAGATTCAGACCTTCGAGTTAATATGAGTATTTATTGGCAAAAGGATTTTTCAGGAGCTGATTTCATGAGACTGAATTACAGGCAGGGATAGGGAACTTTGGTAAAAGGCAGAGAGGACTGAGCAGGCACCAGTTGGAAGAGAAGAGAAAGGATGCTGCCTCCTGGGTAAGAACCTACCCTCGGCTTGTAAGCAGCTCAGAGGCGCCTCCTAGAGGAGCAGGGTGTTGGTTATTCTGTGGGGCTAGTGGTAGTGTTGCTTGTCTTCTGTGCTGTTTATGTGTCCTGCTAACCCACCTGGAGTGGTGGGAGGAGGGGCACTCTTCCTAGGTATCCAGCCTGCCTCTGGAGCTCTGCTGCTGGCATAGCTGCTGCGGGAAATCACTGAGAATTATTTGGGAGGTGATAGAGTCATGTAAATAAAGCAGATGATGGCGTGTGTGTGTGTGTGTGTGTGTGTGTGTGTGTGTGTGTGTAGAGAAAGATTGATTGATTAGGGTTATAAATTTCTCTTTTATTTTTTCTATCTGGCCATTAATTCCACAGCAGTAATTTACTGCATTGGTTTATTACTTTCTTCTGTTCTGAGAGAAACAGTGAATTTTAATTGAAACCACTGTCTGCCTCTCTTCATTCTTCCAGGTCATTGTTAAGGAGATGCTCCATGGGTGTGTGCCCTCTCCCTCCCAGGGATGATGGGAAGATGGGAAGAGAAACCTTAACTCAGAGCATAGGTCTGCTCTGTGCCTTGAGCCAGGCTGGTGTTTTTATGTATTAGTTCAGTTAGCACACACCACAGTCTTGGGAAGAAACTGGGGCTTTGGGTCCCTAGGTGACTGGCCCAAGGTCCCCCAGCTAGTCAATGCAGAACTAGGGTTGGTCTGATTAATGGTCCATAATGCTAAAGAAAAATGCTATCGCATTTGAAAAATGTGAACAAACTCAGTAAACCCATTAATGATCCTAGAACTTTGGAGCTCAGGGAAATCTTTCAGATGTTTATATGCACACTCTTTTTTACAGGGGTATTATGAGTTCAGTTGTACCCCCCAAAAGATATGTCTGAATTCCCAATCCTCTGTACCCCTGAATATGACCTTACTTGGAAATGGGATCTTTGCAGATATAATCAAGTTTAAATGAGGTCATTTTGGCTTTGAGCAAACACTAATCCAGTGACTAGTGTCCTTATTAGAAGAGGGAAATTTGAACATGGATACAGAGACACAGAGGGAAGTCGGCCGTGTGAAGACAGAGGCGGAGACTGAAGTTATGCTGCCACAAACCAAGGAATGCCAAGGGTTGTCAGCAACCACGAGAAGCTAGGGAAGGATAAGGAAGGATTTTTCTCTAGAGCCCTCAGAGAAAATGTGGCCCTGTCAACACCCTGATTTCCAACCTCTGTCCTCTAGAACTATATAGAATACATTTCCATTGTTTTAAGCCACCCAGTTTGTGGTACTTTATTACAGTAGCACATGGAAACTCATACAACAATATCAGGGTACATGTGGCAAGGTTGAGATCTCTTAAGGGAGTAAAGCTGGTTGGTAGAACCAAGGGCCACTTGACGCCTAGTATGGTATTGTTTACTAGACCAAATGTTAAGAATTTCATCAGTTTTTACACCAGTCAAGCCTGTTTTTAGTTAGTTTTTTGTTTGTTTTGCAGTACTTTTGACCTAATCGAGTTTAATTATTTGGATAGTTCTAAGAGTGATAGGGGTTTTGAAGAGAAACTTGTGTGGCATCGAATTACTATAATCATTTCTGGACTTAGGAAAGATCATCTGTGGACGGTCCTCTCATGTTGCACAGGGCTGACTGTGGGAGTGTTTTTATGTAAGGCACAAGTCCACATGGAAGTTACTATTGACTGGCATTTGGAGTGCTTCATAAATTGGACCTCATCAGAGTCTCATTTATTTTGTCACTTCTCGGCCACATTTCTGTCAGAGTACTGGAAGTTACTACCTGAAAAGTTACTACAGGATGAAGTGTAGTTTCACCATTGATTCTGAGAACCTGAAGCCCAGTTTTAATATTGTTACCACTTTATATTTGGTCTTGTTATTTTCTGTCCTGTTTGAATGACTTTGTTTCTTTGATATTTGTATAAAAATGTACAGGTGTTTTAAAAATCTATAAGTTTCATTCACATTGAGGTAGATTATTGTAGGAAAACATGTAGAAATTTTCACAATAAAATTACAAAGCCAACATGTGAATTATAGATAGCATTCTCATTATAACAAAACGACAAATGTTTGTTTAGCATCTTGCCACAAATAGTCATAGTTAGGTTTCATCATAACACTAGGAGGGAGAAAAGCCTCATGGAATAGTGTTCAAGAGCTTGGATGCTAGTATCAGATGTCTTTGCATTTGAATCTGAATTCTATGACTTCTTAGCTGTGTGATGTTAGGCACTTTCCTTAACCTCTCTGATCTTCAGTTTCATCCTCCGTGGAAATGAGGAAAAGTATAGCAACTAATGAATTGGCTTGTTCCCCAAATTAAATGAGTTAGTATATGTAAAGTACTTCGAAAAGTACTCAGCATGTAAAATGATATTGTTTTCACATGTATAGTTTGTTTTAGCTAATTTGACATCCATATTATATGATTTAGTCCTTAGATAGTTGGTGTTTTCAAACTACAAATAAATTTAACACTTTATCTATAGGTTCATTAAGTCTCATCTAATAAGATTAAGTCCATATGCCATGTTGACTTCCATATACATGATCATCTGGACTTTCATAGAACTAGAGAGCCCTCTCTCAGGCTCCCGGAAACCTCTCTCTCTATTTTAGATATATCTGTTTCTCAAGAATAAAATAGTAAGATGCCATGGAAAGAGTACTACTAGTAGTAATTGGGTTATCCAGATTTTAATCCAGTCCTTGCCACTGACTACTTTTATAACAGTGGACAAGTTTACCTCATTTCTGTAGACCTCAGGATCCTCACCTGTGAATCAGTGAGTTTGCACCAGAATCAGAAACATCAGTACCCAATGTGTGCTGCCACTCTGTTTCCTGCTCCCACAGCAGACATTATTAATCACTTACAACAGCCTTTCATATTGTGCCCACACTTGGCATCCAGTTCACCCTAACACTGATGGGGAGCTGGTATGAGAAGTTATATTTATTTGTCATTAAAGTGAAAATGACAGGGTGTAGTGAAAAGGAGCACCAGGCTTGAAATCTCATGG
>NW_011888865.1:6722401-6728170 GCF_000151845.1 Pteropus vampyrus
TTCATAAATTGGACCTCATCAGAGTCTCATTTATTTTGTCACTTCTCGGCCACATTTCTGTCAGAGTACTGGAAGTTACTACCTGAAAAGTTACTACAGGATGAAGTGTAGTTTCACCATCGATTCTGAGAACCTGAAGCCCAGTTTTAATATTGTTACCACTTTATATTTGGTCTTGTTATTTTCTGTCCTGTTTGAATGACTTTGTTTCTTTGATATTTGTATAAAAATGTACAGGTGTTTTAAAAATCTATAAGTTTCATTCACATTGAGGTAGATTATTGTAGGAAAACATGTAGAAATTTTCACAATAAAATTACAAAGCCAACATGTGAATTATAGATAGCATTCTCATTATAACAAAACGACAAATGTTTGTTTAGCATCTTGCCACAAATAGTCATAGTTAGGTTTCATCATAACACTAGGAGGGAGAAAAGCCTCATGGAATAGTGTTCAAGAGCTTGGATGCTAGTATCAGATGTCTTTGCATTTGAATCTGAATTCTATGACTTCTTAGCTGTGTGATGTTAGGCACTTTCCTTAACCTCTCTGATCTTCAGTTTCATCCTCCGTGGAAATGAGGAAAAGTATAGCAACTAATGAATTGGCTTGTTCCCCAAATTAAATGAGTTAGTATATGTAAAGTACTTCGAAAAGTACTCAGCATGTAAAATGATATTGTTTTCACATGTATAGTTTGTTTTAGCTAATTTGACATCCATATTATATGATTTAGTCCTTAGATAGTTGGTGTTTTCAAACTACAAATAAATTTAACACTTTATCTATAGGTTCATTAAGTCTCATCTAATAAGATTAAGTCCATATGCCATGTTGACTTCCATATACATGATCATCTGGACTTTCATAGAACTAGAGAGCCCTCTCTCAGGCTCCCGGAAACCTCTCTCTCTATTTTAGATATACCTGTTTCTCAAGAATAAAATAGTAAGATGCCATGGAAAGAGTACTACTAGTAGTAATTGGGTTACCCAGATTTTAATCCAGTCCTTGCCACTGACTACTTTTATAACAGTGGACAAGTTTACTGTAGACCTCAGGATCCTCACCTGTGAATCAGTGAGTTTGCACCAGAATCAGAAACATCAGTACCCAATGTGTGCTGCCACTCTGTTTCCTGCTCCCACAGCAGACATTATTAATCACTTACAACAGCCTTTCATATTGTGCCCACACTTGGCATCCAGTTCACCCTAACACTGATGGGGAGCTGGTATGAGAAGTTATATTTATTTGTCATTAAAGTGAAAATGACAGGGTGTAGTGAAAAGGAGCACCAGGCTTGAAATCTCATGGAGAAGATACCTTGTTGTAAATAACTTTGGAGATATTTGCCCAGCCCATGACTTCGCCCTTTTCTCCTAGTCTCCCCGATCCTTCCCTCCTTGCCCCAGCCAGTTAAATGGGGGTAGACACTGGGACTGAGATTCTCTCCTGTAAGGGTTTGTTAGTAGGATTCAGAGATAATCTCTGACTGCGGTGACATTGAGAAGTTGTAAACCTGAGAACTGTAGGTGAATATTTGTGTTTCTCCCAAATTCATGTGTGGAAACCTAATCCCCAATGCGATGGCATTTGAAGGTGGGGCCTGTGAAGTAATTCCATCACTAGGGCAGAGCCCTCATGAATAAGATTAATACCCTTGTGAAAGAGACCCCAGAGAGACCCCTCCCCACTTCCGCCATGTGAGAACACACCTACAAGACAGTAATCTGTCTTTTAGGTTAGGAAGTGGGCCTTCACCAGATGCCAAATCTGCCAGCACCTTGACCCTTCCAGTTTGAAGAACTATGAGAAAGAAATTTCTGTTGTTTATAAGGCACCAAGTGTAAAGTATTTTGTTCTAGCTGCCCGAACAGACTAAGACAGTGGTTGTGTGCATGAAGCAGCTGGGAGACAGGCAGACAAGCTCTGATAGTCTTGATCCTACTTTCCAATGGCTGGTCCAGGCGTTAGTAAAACTCAGCTGTACTCTTTACCCTTAGAGTTTGGAATGTACCCTGTACGAATAATATATAATTTTGCCAAAGTTTAAAATGGGTTTCTCTTTATGTAAGGACCACAACAGAATGTTACTGTGGAGACCAAGTCAGGAATGAGGCTCAAGAAAGAAAAAATGTTGGTTGCTGCACAAATGTTAAAGACCAGAAGAAGCCTTTAGATTTGGTAATTAGGGGAGAGATCGGTGAAAGGTATTTGTTTTTATAAGTCACGTTATTGCTGGCATTTTTCATCTACATTGGCTTGAATGTTGACCACCACTTTTTATCTTTCATTTTTGAAATTCTGTGGGTCATGACCTAAATAAAATATTTGTGGTCTTTAGCATGTGCTTGGATTAAGCCCTCTTTTTATCCATCGTTCTTAGATGGATATTTACTGGTTTGAATTTTATCTGTAGTGTTCCATAGGAACATTTGTCAAAAATTCTGCTAAAAGTGAGTTATCCTATTTTAGACAACTCTACTTATCCTTAAGCTGTTGAACAAGATGTGCATGATAACCACCTGTCTTCTAGGAATTTCACTCTGTGAAATTCACCCAGTGAATTCACCCACTCAATTCATCCACGAGAAGCATGAATTCCTCCTCAACTGGAGCTCTGTCTCATTCACATAGGAGCCATATGGCAGTGCACAATTTTTGACTTCGTATGGCTCAGGTTCCCCATCTGCAAAATGGGAATACTAAATGAGTTGCTGGAAGGATAAAAGTGCTAATGTATTTTATAAAATACTTAGCTTTGTACATGTGAAGCACTCAATTAATTTTAACTATTATACTGTATTTTTAAACGTATTCAAAGTTTTTGCCTTTCAGCGTAATATGCTTATAAAGAATTTTTTCTTAAAAATTGATGAAGAATCAGTCTGTTTAAATGCATCCAAGAGCTCAGAGGTATACCACATGTTCATGTTTTACTGGTGTCTACTGTACACAAATACTGTGCTAAGCATAGAGGATCTAAGGATGGTAAAATGAGAACTCTACACGTTAAGATCTCATGGGCCAGAATTATTTCACCATCAACTGTCATTGATTGCTACTGTCACACAGCTTTGAAATGAAAAGATTAAGTAAATAATATTAAGGATTTTTATAGGACTTTTTCTGACAATAATAAATGGTTATAATATATATTGGTTGTTTTAGGAAGGAAAACATCTGAGAATACGAGTAGGAGATGTAAAATATATCCATCACATTAGAAACAGACTCTTACAGGCAGAAAATGCTAAGCCTTCACCAGTGCATCCTTTTTAAATATGTTGTTGTTGCAAGTACTTCAGTTAAGCAAGACAAATTCAATTTTACCACCTACCACTTAATTTCTCTTCTCTGTAAAATTTCCTATTTTATAAAGACATACTTCATCTTGGCTACATACATACCAAATCGTTCATTTTTTACTTAGTTAAATTGTTTTCTATCATAATGAGAAATGCTTTCCTCTGAAGAAATGATGTTCATGCACAGGAAATAGGGATATTTATTAAAATAGTTATTATGAAATTAAATGTAGACATATTTCTATAATTTTAGTATTTAGTGCCCAGTGAAATGACTTTCAGTGTAAAACAGACTTTGATAATCAGCCTCCAAAGTCTCCCTTTTATATCTGATCATATATACTTGATGGATTTGTATTTACTTGCCTGTGTGTAGAAATATTAGAGGTGTTTTTAGTAGATCTCTGTGAATGCTTTGCTGACTCATAATGACTAGTAAATGACGTAAATTATTTTGTGCTTTCATTCTTCTCTGATTTCATAAGACTTTATGGATTTGGATTCTGTGCATAGGTTGGGAAAGTATCCAAAGAAATAAGAAATTTCTTGAGCCTAAAAGAACAAACAGGCTGTTTATAGGACAAAGCACTTTACAATAAAGGAAACACCTGCATTTTAGGGTGAACCCTGAGCTTGTTACTGAAGTTGCATGTTCAAATTTTAGTTATATCTAGTACCTCCAGAGATGGAGGAATTATACATAAGTGGTTTTCTGAGATAACTAACGTTTAACTCATTAAGGACCAAAACAAACAAACAAACAAAAATTTATATTTCTGGACTATTTTCCAAAGTATATTAAATGCGTCTTTTCATGTCCAAGCTTATAAGCTAACCAGAATGATACAAGCAGATCTTACTTCATGGACTTATGCACTCATATGGGACTCCATCTCAGAAGGACCACATGCTTGTTTTAATGCTCTTCTATCATTGTCTGGAAATTCTTAATAATTTTTGAACAATATTGGCATTTTCATTTTGAACTGGGATTTGCACATTATGTAGCCCTTCATGGATTCCTTTTGAACTGGTAATTATTGTTTGGGGCTATCACATGCAGTCCTATTTGGGTTTCCTCACTTCAGCTCAGCTTGCCAGCACTCACTCCTGTTATCAGTATGCCTCTCTTTTCCAGGGCTCTGCCTTCTAATTTGCTGCTTCTCATCTGCTGAGACATCATATAAGTAAAGTATTAGAATAGTAAGTAGGCTGAGAATCACTAGTCTCTGAAGGGTGACCTTGAAGACTCTTCCCATAGAGCAAAAGTGCCACAGTGTCAGTAGCTGAGCTTTGTGGCATGTATTCAGTGATCATAGGCTGTTTTTGCTCCTTTCCTGTACTGATTGCATTGGTGAAGACACTGTCTTTGTATAAACACCAGGTGGGACTATGCAATTCTGGCCCATTTCCATTAAAGGAAAATTTTTGTAAACAATCTATTTATAAATCCTAATTATTTTTCAAAATTAATCACGGATGATAAGAAGTTAAGTGAGGTTTCTTTTTGAGACCCTTTACATAAACTATGAGGATTTCACGGTTGATCACGAGACCTTTCTGGATTCCAGTAATTCCTGTCCTGTCGCTTCAGATTGTCCATGTGCCTTCAAAGCAGTGTTCTTGCTTGGCATCCTCTTGTTCTAAAGTAAACCATGGCATACCTTTATTGGCATTAGGTCACAGTTGCTAGATTTTCTCTACAATTATACAACTTCATTTATTTGTCATTGTCTACTTAGACTCCTACCAGCTAAATCACTCTGCAGTGATTTCTGGTTTTCTGCTGGTGTATATTTTGGTTTCTAACATTCAAACTATCTATAGCAAAAGCAAGCAAAACCAAATAAATGTTTTCTTGTTATTTTTTAAACTATTCATAGTATAAGAAATGTACTGGCGTTTGTCTTACAGGAAAATAAGATAATTTTCAGAATGGGGAAAGAGTCATTTCTTACTCATTTATTTACTTAATATCCAGTGTTTTTTATCGAACACCTATTATGTGCCAGGCACTGTGGTATGTATCAGAGTACAGTGAAGAATAAGACAATTGTAAAGACATTGCTTTATATAGCAGATACTATGGGGAAATGTTAAGTGAATGAATGAATGAGTGAATTAATGCATTGGATAATTTGTATCATTTCTTAATATTGCACAGGAATTTCTGAACTCCTTTTTTATCAATAAGTGCTTATGCCTTTCTAAAATCCAACTACAGCTGAAATTCTTCTAATTGCTTTGTTTAAACTTCCATTTGACATTTGAACTATTTTCAAAATGTCATCTCTGGATTCGCTTGCCTCTGAGGAATTGAAAGAAATGTTATATTGACATAGTTTGCAAGTTGTCAGAATGTACATAGTACTGGAAATTTCGTAAGTGTTCATAAAGGGAAATTAAGGGGTCATCAGTCGCTTTGTAAATCAGTTTATTCTAGGTTGCTAGAGCT
>NW_011888865.1:6729030-6735055 GCF_000151845.1 Pteropus vampyrus
TACTGAAGTTGCATGTTCAAATTTTAGTTATATCTAGTACCTCCAGAGATGGAGGAATTATACATAAGTGGTTTTCTGAGATAACTAACGTTTAACTCATTAAGGACCAAAACAAACAAACAAACAAAAATTTATATTTCTGGACTATTTTCCAAAGTATATTAAATGCGTCTTTTCATGTCCAAGCTTATAAGCTAACCAGAATGATACAAGCAGATCTTACTTCATGGACTTATGCACTCATATGGGACTCCATCTCAGAAGGACCACATGCTTGTTTTAATGCTCTTCTATCATTGTCTGGAAATTCTTAATAATTTTTGAACAATATTGGCATTTTCATTTTGAACTGGGATTTGCACATTATGTAGCCCTTCATGGATTCCTTTTGAACTGGTAATTATTGTTTGGGGCTATCACATGCAGTCCTATTTGGGTTTCCTCACTTCAGCTCAGCTTGCCAGCACTCACTCCTGTTATCAGTATGCCTCTCTTTTCCAGGGCTCTGCCTTCTAATTTGCTGCTTCTCATCTGCTGAGACATCATATAAGTAAAGTATTAGAATAGTAAGTAGGCTGAGAATCACTAGTCTCTGAAGGGTGACCTTGAAGACTCTTCCCATAGAGCAAAAGTGCCACAGTGTCAGTAGCTGAGCTTTGTGGCATGTATTCAGTGATCATAGGCTGTTTTTGCTCCTTTCCTGTACTGATTGCATTGGTGAAGACACTGTCTTTGTATAAACACCAGGTGGGACTATGCAATTCTGGCCCATTTCCATTAAAGGAAAATTTTTGTAAACAATCTATTTATAAATCCTAATTATTTTTCAAAATTAATCACGGATGATAAGAAGTTAAGTGAGGTTTCTTTTTGAGACCCTTTACATAAACTATGAGGATTTCACGGTTGATCACGAGACCTTTCTGGATTCCAGTAATTCCTGTCCTGTCGCTTCAGATTGTCCATGTGCCTTCAAAGCAGTGTTCTTGCTTGGCATCCTCTTGTTCTAAAGTAAACCATGGCATACCTTTATTGGCATTAGGTCACAGTTGCTAGATTTTCTCTACAATTATACAACTTCATTTATTTGTCATTGTCTACTTAGACTCCTACCAGCTAAATCACTCTGCAGTGATTTCTGGTTTTCTGCTGGTGTATATTTTGGTTTCTAACATTCAAACTATCTATAGCAAAAGCAAGCAAAACCAAATAAATGTTTTCTTGTTATTTTTTAAACTATTCATAGTATAAGAAATGTACTGGCGTTTGTCTTACAGGAAAATAAGATAATTTTCAGAATGGGGAAAGAGTCATTTCTTACTCATTTATTTACTTAATATCCAGTGTTTTTTATCGAACACCTATTATGTGCCAGGCACTGTGGTATGTATCAGAGTACAGTGAAGAATAAGACAATTGTAAAGACATTGCTTTATATAGCAGATACTATGGGGAAATGTTAAGTGAATGAATGAATGAGTGAATTAATGCATTGGATAATTTGTATCATTTCTTAATATTGCACAGGAATTTCTGAACTCCTTTTTTATCAATAAGTGCTTATGCCTTTCTAAAATCCAACTACAGCTGAAATTCTTCTAATTGCTTTGTTTAAACTTCCATTTGACATTTGAACTATTTTCAAAATGTCATCTCTGGATTCGCTTGCCTCTGAGGAATTGAAAGAAATGTTATATTGACATAGTTTGCAAGTTGTCAGAATGTACATAGTACTGGAAATTTCGTAAGTGTTCATAAAGGGAAATTAAGGGGTCATCAGTCGCTTTGTAAATCAGTTTATTCTAGGTTGCTAGAGCTATTTGGGAATCGCAGCATCAATTTTGTGCCATTTCTGTTAACATTAACAGAAATGATTAAAGGTATGGGCATGGTTAAAATGATGCTTCAGTGACTTTCCAGCTCTGTGACACTGTCATTCTACTATGTCTGATTTTAATGAGATTTGATATGTGGGGAGCAAAAGCAGTAATTATTTGAGAAAAGCCTTTTACTTTCATAAACAAAAAAAATGGGAGTTGGTCTTTGCTAATAGATATAATAATAATAATTACCATCATAATTGTTATTTACATGATGCTTCATAATATTAAAACTCAAATATATTTTATCTATGATAGGTTTGGTATAACCTCTTTTACAAAATGAAATTTCACCTAGGAAAGCTGTAGAAAAGTTTTCTAGAATTAGAATTTTATACCTCAGGATCCAAAGCAACAGGCAAATCTAGGTTACTAAACCACCCTATTTAGATTTTTTTTTTTTTTTTTTGAGGAAGACCAACCATTGTATTGATAGTTATAATGAAGGGAGGAATGGTAATAAAAGTAGGACCAACTGTTGTTAAGAAAAAAATATCAAAAGTAATGGATTGTGTACTTATGGCTTTGACCTGCATATGTTATGAAGTCATAATAAATTCAACATTCTCTGGCCTTTAGAGCATTGATGATATTATTGTGCCTTGACTTATATACTAATTATGAATTAGTTAGTTCAGCGAACATGTATGAAAAACGTACTCTATGTCAAGCATTGTGCTAGGCCCTGGGAGTACAAAAGGAGAAATGTATCATCCATCAAGGTAAACAGGATCTATTTCAGACCACTTCCCTTGAACTTTGTTACAATTTTTGTGGTACTTAATTCCATTTTTTATTGGTCTCTACTGAGCAAATGGCTCCTACCCTTTATAGCTTTAATTTCCCCTGCATCCTAGTCTCTGCCAAGACAAGAGTGATCAAAACCAGCACTTTGATGTACTAGGGGACCTACTCTGTATGTGAACCCTATTGTCAGCCCTTTTGTGCAGAGAAGAATCTCAGATGATTCTGTTTCAGGGCAAACATTAAAATGTATATATATCTAAAAGAACGTTGGCAGGGAGAAGCTGGTTCTTTTTAGAAAATAAATGTAAAACCACCAACTTGTTATAACCACCAATCAAACATGACAAGGACAAACTGGGTCTGTCATTACCTAACCTGCCTCCCCCAACCTAGGAAGTAAATTACACTGTGAAAGCTAGACTTTTAATAGGGTGACCCTTAGTAGAGGTGCCCAGAGCCCTGGCCCTGACAAGAAAGCTCTTAGGATTGACAGAGACTTGGTGCTTCCAGCATGTAGCACTCTCGTCTGAGGGCAAGAAGGACTAACTGGCTGCCTCAACTCTTAGGAAGCTCCTGGTCAAGCATGGATGACCATTTATGTTAGGCACTAGAGCAGTGGAAGTACTAATGCTCTCTTAGCAGGTTTTGAGACTGAGGTGTGCCAGACACTGTGCCAAGGTCTTATTGAATCTTCACAATTGTCGGTGGTACATGCTGTAACTAATGTTCATGGTTCTACAGATGCTCAAAGAAGTTTGGTCTTACTCCATCAAAGCCCAGGTTCTGCCCTTGGCTGCTAAAGATGGGTCTGATCTGCCCTGTCTCGGCCCCATCCAAGCCTCACTCCTAACTTGCCTCCTTATGTCACCTGAGCACTCAGACACACTGTTGACTGGTGGCCCCTGCTGGTCCTGCTGCCTGGAATGCTCTTCCCCTTAATCCCCAAGCGACTGGCTCACTAACTCCCTCTGGGGCCTTCTTTGTAAGTCACCTTCTAACAAAGTCTTCCTTGGTCACTTCATCTAACGTTGCAATCTCCAGTTCTTCCTGTGCCCCTTTCTGCTTTATTTCTCTCTTTAGCACTCATCACTATCTAGTAAAGTATGCAAGCTATTTATTTTACTTATTCTTTGTTCCCCTACTAGAATCGACTAGTAGAGCTTTTGTTTCTTTGTTGGCCATTGGATGTTCTGCTTTGAACATTGACTGCCAGGAGTAAGTATTTAATAAATATTTGTTGAATGAATGGATAAATTAGTGAAAGAAAAAAATTGCTAGAATTCCCACTCTGAGAGATTACAAATAATAAGGTTCAAATTTGTACTCACTCTGTCTAGGAGCCATCCCTCAACCTTACAAACCAAGAGACCAGGGAGTAAGGGAGATATGAACTTGATCTTAAAAAAGGTGTAGGTGTTGGCAAGTTGGTCAAGGAGAGAAAATACATGAAGGTGTGAAAGCAGAGGCACCCAGGCATATCCTTTCTTCTCTGTCCTGGTTTGTTCGGGAATTTGCTTGCCAAGCATCTATTTAAGGACAGCATTTTTTCCTGTTCAGTCATGGGTGTTTCATGCTATATACCAAAGCCTTTTTAGAGCCATCTATGGGGTGTTGTTGCTTAGCAAATGGCCTTTCCACCTTGAGATTATAACTGATAGTTGAATGTGGCCAGGCATTTCTAAAATTAAGCTTTTGATCCTGGAAACATTCACCACTCTACTTAGAGAAATCGTAATTTTTTTTCACTCCTCTCTCCACGTGCTTGTTAGATTTTTCCATACGTTGTTTATAATAACTTTTCCCTGTGGTTGAAGATAACAGATTTTTGCTTTTAATTCAAGAAATGTCATCTGCTGTAATGTTTTGTAACACGATACTTTCCAAGTTTCAAAGCGAGAGTGTGTTGTCTGATTGTGTTTTTGCATGCGAAACTGTAGAAATGGTGATAAGACCGGGGAACTGCAGTGTGCAGATCATCTGCCCTTCTATCCTTGTCAGTGTGGCCAAATGAATGTAAAGGATTTTTTTTTTCTGTCATTGTAATTTAAATTCAGAAGAAGTCTATTTGTATGGTAATCACAAGTTAAGGAAAACAGTGTTTCATTTCTCTCTGGGATTTGTTTTCTGACATCTTCGCATTCCCTAGTACTTTAACCTGGCAACAGCATATTAACAGCAATTCATACTCCTTATTTTAACATGTAGAACAGTACCCAGAAGATTAATACATGATGAGAAGAAAGAACTAAGAAGGGATGTTGAGGCCATAATTAATTTTGCTTCCTTACACCATATGCTGGTATTTTCTGATATTAACCGAAATTAGAATCACCGTAGAGTTTTCAATTTTAAGGGAAAAAAAGTTATTGTACACGGTAAGGCACAAATAACATTGCCCTTATTTTAAAGATTAAGGTTCCAATATGAAGATACAAATTATATTCTCATCATTTGGATTTATTACTTTTCAACAAGGTTTTTAAAGGGGCTAATTTTCTTTCAGTGAGCACAGACAGGAAGGATCCCCGTTACTAACTGCTTGCCTGGCATGCCCTGAACTAAAGAAAGACAGATAGTTAAAGAGACTTCTCTCCCAATTCAAGTGATTGCTGCGTGTTCTTGTCTTAAGTGAAAGTCACGAGTCAGGGGTTTTATCTTCAGTCACACCTAATGACACTTATTTGTTCACAAAACAAGCTCAATTAGATTAATTTCCCTGGATGATTCTATTAGATGAGGTGATTCCGCTAATATCTTAAGGTTTCTTTAGATCAGGAGTCTTGTGCTTAGATGCCTACCCACACAGATAGGTAACATAAGGGAGTAAAATGGGCCTGGTCAAAGGTCTCTATGGAAAAGGGAGCTTTGACTATGTGGGTCCAACCAGAAGCTTCACCTTAAACTTCAGAAGGTGACCAAATGGACAGTTTCACCCTGTCTAAAAGGAGGCTGCCACTATTTAATCCCAAAGAATGATTGAATCCAAAATATTGCACAGGAGTAGCCAGATCTCCTCCCTCAAGAGACACTACAAATTACTGTTTTCATGCAAAATCCCCTGATTGTTATACAGGGTTAGTTCAAATCTAGAGGAGACAACCCTTCACTCCAGTGTAACAAAACATCTTATGGCCTTAATATTCGCAGGTCTGAGATCAAAAACTGGACAAATAGAGGCCCACATACTGCAAGTATAAATATTTAAAAGTAATAAATCAATCTAACAAAACTTAATAAACTACATCCCACCCTTTGACTTCGACAAATATTCAAATCTGATAGGTCAGATTTGAAACTAATATTCTTTGAGTCCAGTGAGTACTAGATGAGGTGTGGTAAGGAGAGCAAGGCCCTGCCTACCTCCTACACCTGTCCAGTTGCTCTTCTCACACCCAACT
>NW_011888865.1:6735105-6746596 GCF_000151845.1 Pteropus vampyrus
TAGCTTTAATTTCCCCTGCATCCTAGTCTCTGCCAAGACAAGAGTGATCAAAACCAGCACTTTGATGTACTAGGGGACCTACTCTGTATGTGAACCCTATTGTCAGCCCTTTTGTGCAGAGAAGAATCTCAGATGATTCTGTTTCAGGGCAAACATTAAAATGTATATATATCTAAAAGAACGTTGGCAGGGAGAAGCTGGTTCTTTTTAAAAAATAAATGTAAAACCACCAACTTGTTATAACCACCAATCAAACATGACAAGGACAAACTGGGTCTGTCATTACCTAACCTGCCTCCCCCAACCTAGGAAGTAAATTACACTGTGAAAGCTAGACTTTTAATAGGGTGACCCTTAGTAGAGGTGCCCAGAACCCTGGCCCTGACAAGAAAGCTCTTAGGATTGACAGAGACTTGGTGCTTCCAGCATGTAGCACTCTCGTCTGAGGGCAAGAAGGACTAACTGGCTGCCTCAGCTCTTAGGAAGCTCCTGGTCAAGCATGGATGACCATTTATGTTAGGCACTAGAGCAGTGGAAGTACTAATGCTCTCTTAGCAGGTTTTGAGACTGAGGTCTGCCAGACACTGTGCCAAGGTCTTATTGAATCTTCACAATTGTCGGTGGTACATGCTGTAACTAATGTTCATGGTTCTACAGATGCTCAAAGAAGTTTGGTCTTACTCCATCAAAGCCCAGGTTCTGCCCTTGGCTGCTAAAGATGGGTCTGATCTGCCCTGTCTCGGCCCCATCCAAGCCTCACTCCTAACTTGCCTCCTTATGTCACCTGAGCACTCAGACACACTGTTGACTGGTGGCCCCTGCTGGTCCTGCTGCCTGGAATGCTCTTCCCCTTAATCCCCAAGCGACTGGCTCACTAACTCCCTCTGGGGCCTTCTTTGTAAGTCACCTTCTAACAAAGTCTTCCTTGGTCACTTCATCTAACGTTGCAATCTCCAGTTCTTCCTGTGCCCCTTTCTGCTTTATTTCTCTCTTTAGCACTCATCACTATCTAGTAAAGTATGCAAGCTATTTATTTTACTTATTCTTTGTTCCCCTACTAGAATCGACTAGTAGAGCTTTTGTTTCTTTGTTGGCCATTGGATGTTCTGCTTTGAACATTGACTGCCAGGAGTAAGTATTTAATAAATATTTGTTGAATGAATGGATAAATTAGTGAAAGAAAAAAATTGCTAGAATTCCCACTCTGAGAGATTACAAATAATAAGGTTCAAATTTGTACTCACTCTGTCTAGGAGCCATCCCTCAACCTTACAAACCAAGAGACCAGGGAGTAAGGGAGATATGAACTTGATCTTAAAAAAGGTGTAGGTGTTGGCAAGTTGGTCAAGGAGAGAAAATACATGAAGGTGTGAAAGCAGAGGCACCCAGGCATATCCTTTCTTCTCTGTCCTGGTTTGTTCGGGAATTTGCTTGCCAAGCATCTATTTAAGGACAGCATTTTTTCCTGTTCAGTCATGGGTGTTTCATGCTATATACCAAAGCCTTTTTAGAGCCATCTATGGGGTGTTGTTGCTTAGCAAATGGCCTTTCCACCTTGAGATTATAACTGATAGTTGAATGTGGCCAGGCATTTCTAAAATTAAGCTTTTGATCCTGGAAACATTCACCACTCTACTTAGAGAAATCGTAATTTTTTTTCACTCCTCTCTCCACGTGCTTGTTAGATTTTTCCATACGTTGTTTATAATAACTTTTCCCTGTGGTTGAAGATAACAGATTTTTGCTTTTAATTCAAGAAATGTCATCTGCTGTAATGTTTTGTAACACGATACTTTCCAAGTTTCAAAGCGAGAGTGTGTTGTCTGATTGTGTTTTTGCATGCGAAACTGTAGAAATGGTGATAAGACCGGGGAACTGCAGTGTGCAGATCATCTGCCCTTCTATCCTTGTCAGTGTGGCCAAATGAATGTAAAGGATTTTTTTTTTCTGTCATTGTAATTTAAATTCAGAAGAAGTCTATTTGTATGGTAATCACAAGTTAAGGAAAACAGTGTTTCATTTCTCTCTGGGATTTGTTTTCTGACATCTTCGCATTCCCTAGTACTTTAACCTGGCAACAGCATATTAACAGCAATTCATACTCCTTATTTTAACATGTAGAACAGTACCCAGAAGATTAATACATGATGAGAAGAAAGAACTAAGAAGGGATGTTGAGGCCATAATTAATTTTGCTTCCTTACACCATATGCTGGTATTTTCTGATATTAACCGAAATTAGAATCACCGTAGAGTTTTCAATTTTAAGGGAAAAAAAAAATTATTGTACACGGTAAGGCACAAATAACATTGCCCTTATTTTAAAGATTAAGGTTCCAATATGAAGATACAAATTATATTCTCATCATTTGGATTTATTACTTTTCAACAAGGTTTTTAAAGGGGCTAATTTTCTTTCAGTGAGCACAGACAGGAAGGATCCCCGTTACTAACTGCTTGCCTGGCATGCCCTGAACTAAAGAAAGACAGATAGTTAAAGAGACTTCTCTCCCAATTCAAGTGATTGCTGCATGTTCTTGTCTTAAGTGAAAGTCACGAGTCAGGGGTTTTATCTTCAGTCACACCTAATGACACTTATTTGTTCACAAAACAAGCTCAATTAGATTAATTTCCCTGGATGATTCTATTAGATGAGGTGATTCCGCTAATATCTTAAGGTTTCTTTAGATCAGGAGTCTTGTGCTTAGATGCCTACCCACACAGATAGGTAACATAAGGGAGTAAAATGGGCCTGGTCAAAGGTCTCTATGGAAAAGGGAGCTTTGACTATGTGGGTCCAACCAGAAGCTTCACCTTAAACTTCAGAAGGTGACCAAATGGACAGTTTCACCCTGTCTAAAAGGAGGCTGCGACTATTTAATCCCAAAGAATGATTGAATCCAAAATATTGCACAGGAGTAGCCAGATCTCCTCCCTCAAGAGACACTACAAATTACTGTTTTCATGCAAAATTCCCTGATTGTTATACAGGGTTAGTTCAAATCTAGAGGAGACAACCCTTCACTCCAGTGTAACAAAACATCTTATGGCCTTAATATTCGCAGGTCTGAGATCAAAAACTGGACAAATAGAGGCCCACATACTGCAAGTATAAATATTTAAAAGTAATAAATCAATCTAACAAAACTTAATAAAATACATCCCACCCTTTGACTTTGACAAATATTCAAATCTGATAGGTCAGATTTGAAACTAATATTCTTTGAGTCCAGTGAGTACTAGATGAGGTGTGGTAAGGAGAGCAAGGCCCTGCCTACCTCCTACACCTGTCCAGTTGCTCTTCTCACACCCAACTCTGTCCCACGTGCATGTGTGTAGCTAACACCTCAGGCCACATGTCCAGGCTCTGATGATATCCCACCTATCACCCCAGCACCCCTTGTCAACGGCTTCCTGTTAACCAGTCCTCAATCCTGGACACTGGGGAGACATGGCCTGCCCTAGGAAGAACGGATCCAGAGAAGAGACCTACCCAAGCCCAAGAAACAACCTAGGTGGTCATCTGGGCAAAGAATTCCAGAATACCTAGAAGCAGAGCTTGATCTAGAATCTAGACTTGAATGTTTGCAGATGACCATGCACAGACACCAAGTGGACATATCTCCTTGGCTTCTCAGACTCTTGGCCTTGTGGAGAGAGGCATGACTGAAGGAGGGACAGGAGCTGCCTTTTGCTTTGTATGGGCAGAGGCCTCAGTGGCTGGAATCTAAAGGCAGTGTTTGAGCCCTGGATTTGTAGAATATTTGTTCCCTGTATGATCTTCAAGATCATCTTATTAGTCCCAAGGCTTCAGTTTACAAAGGAGGATCCTGCTTATGAGAGGCAGTACATATTCCTGTAGCATCATAAGCTTTTGAGTCAAACATATCAGACACATCTGAACCTAATCCCTAGTCCAAACACTTGCTAAGTCAGCAGCATGTCACTTAGCTTCCTTGAGGCTTGGTTTGCTCCTCTGGAAAATGGAGATGAAATAAATTTTTAATCTGGCATATCAAGGGCTTATCCGACCAATTATGGTTGAGACCTTTGGGTACTGGTTCATCTTAACACACCTGCCCTAGGCAATGTCTGTTCCATATAACTCTCAGCAACTCTTCTAGTCAAATACAAGGACAGTCTTAGTCTGCTTTTCTAGTCCCTGAATCATCTTTCACTTTTTCACAAGAAAAAGAACAACCAAGAAAGGAAATCAGCAAGACGATGTTGTTTAAACATGAAAAAGCTCATGTCTTTTCACTGGATCTGATGGTGATAACTTTTCAATTTTTAGGGTCCTTATAACCATTTTCAAAGCTATGTGTAACTTCTAAAATTAATTTGTTCACAGGACTTGATGCAGAGATTCTAGTCTAAGTAAGTTTCCTTAGAAACTTATACCCACAGAACTTTCAAGAAGCACCTCAGTAAGAGATCTTTTCAAGGACTACTTTTTGTTTTTTATTTTTGTTTAAGACAGAAGAAGAGAAGAGAAGGAGAGATGGTTTTTCTTATTTTAAATACAATTTAAACCAAAGTTTTCCTTAAATTATAAGACTGCCTATTTGATATGGAATTTAGGATTTAATGATGAATTGAGAGAATTGGCATTTGCAGTTTTAATTGGCCAACGACAATAGCCATTGAGTGTTGGCACCAGGCTTATATTCTCATTTATTTAGTATATTAAGTCAGATGTTTGAAAAAGAAAGTCTGGCTAATTAGCCTGCCAAGATCATGATGCTAACTATCTGGTTCTAAGAATGTATAAGCCCATTACAGAATACTTCTTTTATGTGCAGAATAGTTCCAAAAGCCTAAAACATGTCATAATTGCCTCTTCATCTTGAAAAGATAATAGATATTATTGGATACCTACTTCCTCGCAGACTCGTTTACACTTTTCTTACCTTAGACATTGTCCCCACTACAAGGACGTTTTCGTTTAGGACAAGCAATATCTCATATTTTGGTACTAGCAGGAGATTTAGTTGTATCTAAGACTATTTCAAACCAAGAAGCCCATTCAAAATATTTTCTGCTGCTTTAATAATAAAGGAGACATTTAGTTTTATTATGTTGGAGATTAAGGTTTTCTTTCTCACTCACCATCAGCCTATCATTGAAGTACCTTTTTCTCCTCATTGGTTCCCCAGTGAGCTGGAAGAAAGATTATGTAATGGATCTCAGTAGTGGTAGAAGAAGATATATGAGAATTTTAGGATTTTGACATTTAACGAAGGTATGGATTGACGGTGATGATGATGATAACTTATACATGGTATATATTTGGTATATCTTTGCCAAGTACACGTAAGTATACTTACAATAACACACTGAAGTTTGTGGTATTAGAATGATCTTTCCCAATTTATCATTGACGAAAATGAAATTTAGAAATCTAACTTGCCAGAGTCACTCAACTAGTATATAGCAGGTTCAGGACTCAAGGCCAGATTGACTGACTCGAGAGCCTGCGTTTTTGTCCAGTACACCATGGATAGAGAGATAAATGATAGATAACATTTTTTAGTAGTAGGAAATGCTTTATACATATGCTCTCATTTCATTTTATTCAGTAAGCCAGAGGAGGGTATTGTGATTAGCTTCATTTTATAGATGAGGACACGAAGCTCAGAGAGTTTTACAAATGTGCTCACATCATACAGCTTGTAAATGCAAGAGTTGGGATTTACTCCAGAGCCTGTAGAGTGCTGCATTGCCTTTTTACCAGAAAGGGGAAGAACCTTCAAGAATTAAAAGCCAATTTTTGTTTTAAATCACTTTCTATGGCATTTAGCAGATAATGCTAGGGAATTATGCCATAAAAGAGATGCCAAAGTGTCTATATTTGAGTTTACCGAACAAAAATTTCCAAGTGGGTCCTTTTATCTGATTGTGTGAGCTCTAGCGTGGAGTATTACCACCCAGAGTAAATTAATAAACCACCGGCCAAGAGAGCCAGCAGACTGCAAGCTGTGGTTTTGTAAATGTTCAGCAATTAGAGTGGAAGATTATTAATATTATTTTATGATTTATTTTGCAGGGGACATATGATTTATTTTGCAGGGGCCATATCCATCTGTGTGCATATGCATATGTACATATACATATCTGTATGTACAAATCTCTATTTATATGTGTATATATACACATATATGTATAAAAGATTCAGGAAATTTTCCAGGGAAATTTTCAAAGGTATATCCTCTTTCTCAGGCTACTTTCTTGTGACTTCTCTGCAATAGGCAGTGATGACCCTTGGGAGTAGAGGCCAAATCAGCTTCCCTGCTGACCTGAGTAGCCTCTCTGCAGAGTCCCTGCTAAGATAGAAATTCACAAACAATAGGTGGCCATTGCCAGCAATTTGAGCACAGCAGTCCTGGTCCTTGGCAGCAGTAACCAGCAATTGGCAAGCTATTACCCAAATCCCCTGCCAAGAGAAAGCTAGGACTTTTGAAATTACCTTGTTCCTTTCACCTGGTTGCTTCATTTTTCTCTTTTAAAAAATGGGTTTCGTGTGTGCAAGTATGTTACTTTATAGCTTTTTTTTGCTGAAATTGTCCTTGGCATGAGTATATTTGGGTCTGTACAGGTGCTTAGCAAAATTAATGCCTTCCATATTGAATTGCAGTTCTTTCCTTGGGTTTGGAATTTGATTTAGGAGTCCTCTACCTCTTGATATCTTGTTGGCACCTTAACTGAAAATTATAAGAAGATAGATTGTATATGCAGGTCTGTGCTGTATGTCAATGTGTTGAAAGGTAAGTCATCCTGATTTTTCCTTTCAATACAAGTATAGAATCAAAGGCATTCAAAGCTTATGTAACCTAGCCTCCACATTATACAGAAAAGAAAACTGAGATATTCAAATTATGATTGATTCACCAAAAGTCATAAACCTAATTTTAATTCAGTGGACATTCATCGACCCCCTGCTATGTGCAAGAGGAGTAGTATTGAGGTAATAAAAAAATTAAAATATATTTTGTGGGAGAATACCTATATACATACAGGAATTGAAAAATAGCATAAATCTGGGTGTAATTATGAGTAAATACTACCATGGGTAAAAGTTACTTTAGTTAAGAGAAGAAGAGCTCACTGTTGTCCAAGAGATCGCAGGAGACCTAGAACCTGATTTTATTAATTTATTTATTAACTCAGAAAATAACATGCTGAATGTTTACTATATGCCAGGTACTTCCTAGACTCCAGAGATAGCCTAGCAAGTAATGCACACACTCTCACGTTTGCTGTCATTATGGAGCTCGAGGTCCAGTGGAGCACACAGATAGGTAGGGAGGACTAGCACAATGTGGTGAGTACTATGATGAGACAGCATTCTATGAAAATACTGGGCTGGCAGACAAGGGGATGGATTGTGTATACGCTGATGGAGGGTATTCTGGGAGAGAGCCAACAAAAGGAAGAAGAGGACATAAAATATCTGAGGATAAACCATGTGCTGGACACTTTACATGCATATCTGTTCTAACTCTTACAGTGTCAAGTGCTATGTATATAATTGACTGAAGTCAACTGAATTGCATAAGGTCATATAGCCAACAGGTGGAAGAACAGGATTCTAATTTAGATCTGTACGTCATAGAGCTATGCTCTTAAGAAACTACTTAGGGAAAACGATTTAAGTTAACACTTAAAACATGGCTACTCATTATGATATTGTGTTTACAGACATTGGACTCCTGAGGTGTTCAGGACCCTGAATTATCAAGGAAATATTGTCCTTTTGGTTCCAAATGGAGAGTGTCCTTGGTCTACCAGCAGCTCATTGAGGGTTTCCTTGTATCCAGCAGGCCTCTTGCTCACCCCTCTGACCTCCTTCAGCAGAATCCCAGTTAAGCTTCTTTGGATCTGAGGTCTCTACCCCTCAATGCTTATTGCTCGTCACTTGCTTCATAAACCTACACTTGTGTTTGATCTGCCAGTTTGATCTGACCTCAGAACCCTGTCCAAGGGATTGTACCAGCCTAAGTCTTTGAGCATGACCCAGCCTTCAAAAACTGTACTTCTCTGGCCCAGATGAGGCTGGACCTCAAACAAAGTGCTTTTACCTGTCCAGCCATCATTTTCTATCTATATGTGTGATCTGATCCCTCTTCAGCAGGGCTAGGCCGTGAATGGTTACTACAGACTAATTGGAGGCCAGTAAATACCCTCAACTTTAGCAGATGTATGGGTCCAGTCTGGGGGCCGCCCTTGAAAGAACATGTAGTGGAAATACAAAGTTCAAATTTTCATTCTCTGAGACTTTCCAAATCTCTCTACTCTAAAAAAACAAACAAACAAACAACAAAAAAAAACTATTCTGTCAATACCAACTCTCTTAGCTAACTTTAAAACATGGGGTCTAATTCTCTCTGCCTTCTACATTTAGAACAGAAGACCTGTTCCTTTGGTTTCCTCCTACCTGATGTGTTTCACTATTGCAGCTTGGGCCTAAGTAATCTTTGTCCCGTGTGTGTGTGTTTGTGTGTGTGTGTGTGTGTGTGTGTGTGTTTTCTCAGCAACAAACTTTTCCTCAACCTCTCTTCTAAATTTGGGTAAACATAATTTTCATAGACCTTGCAAGTTCAGCCTTCCATATTTTACAATTACTACCTGATATTGCAGAAAGAGCAGGCGAGCAAAGGATCTTTTTTTTTTTTGCAATTTTTTATTACGTTAGAACACTCAAGGCAACCATTTCTTACTGACGCTGCTATTCTTGGCCATGTTATTACAGGAACACATTATGGGCTTGTTGTTTTGACAGTGAAACATCTTTCGACTAAAATTTTAAATTACTCATTCAGCTTTGGTTTGCTGCTGTTCAGTGATACTTCTCGGGTATTACTTGTTTCAAATTTTAGGACTTTTTTAAAAAACCTCTATCAAGTAAGAGTAGAATGTGACAAATTCAGTGAAGTGTAAGATAAACTTGTCTTCATGTTTCTCAGGGAAAATCATATTTTGTCTTAGTGCAGCCTTCCTGCCTTTGTTGTGCTCAAAGAAATTAATTTGACTGTTTACGATGTTATTTAATTTTCAATAATTATTCAAGCATATATAACCACAGATATCTATGTAGTAGGCAGATGGATCAGCAATTGTGCATGTAATTAGAAATAACCCTTGAAATACAAAAGTAGATTTTAATATTCAGCATCTAAAGAATTGCTAACATTACAAATTGCACATACCCTGGGGTTGCAGCCAGTGATGTAAAAATTTAAATACAAGAATTCAAATGAAAATTTCAGCCTCCTCAGCACTAAGCAGTTATTGAATTACAGTAGAAAATCATGGCAAAAGTACTTTAAGGGACACTCGATCTTTCCTTAACATAAAAATGTTATGTGCTCATAACTAATTATAACTTAAATAATTAAATTTTAAATAATTTAGATTTGAGTGTCTCTTTTTATAATAAGTCACACACTCAAATGGAAGAAGTCAAAGTTCAGAATCATATTAGTAAATACCAGCTCACTTTAAGATTCTTGCAGAGAGAAAACCAAAATATTCTATTTTCTGTTTTTAAAATAAAGGCTAGCACTCTTATTTATTAATGTCAATAAACATAAGGAATGTATTTCATTTCCTGTTGAGAGAGAAGGCGATTCAGACTCAGATGGTGAAGTGAGTTTTGGTTTTAGATTAATGAGTTCTGGATTCAAGTCTATGGTCTTCTCTTTACAAGATAAATAACTTGAAGCAAGTTCCTTAATTACAAAGTATCAGGATTTTTGTTGGTATTTTTGTTTTAGTGGCTCCTGTTTTCTTTTAACAGCAACGTAACATGTTCTCTAACTCCCCGATAATGTCTTAAAAATTTACTGAAGAGAGAAAAGAAAAAAAAAGTGTTAGGAATGTTAAGAAGCATAAAAGAAGATAGAAAGAGAAATAAACACTCCCCCACAAAAACCCATCTTCAAAGAATAATATTACCAGCTTATAACATTTTATAATATTGTGGTTAAAAATTAACATTCCAGTGGTAGTATTGCAACTATAAGTATCCCCTCTTTATACTCAGGTCAAAAACTAGATCTTTTCCATGTGCCAAGTGTTTTCCACCTTTTCTTTTGGAATTAATAATAGTGTTTGTGGAGTTCCTACTTTGTGCCAAGAGCTTTGTGAGATGTAAGGATGAATGACACACAAATACTAGCTTCAAAGAACTTAGAGTTTAGAGAGGTTGTTTCTTCCAGAAAGAAGGAATTCACAGTGGGAATAATCCAACATTGGAGTTACCAGGCATCTGTTCAGCTTTAGAATGTGTGAAGGCTGATATTCCACATGAAAACCAGAGGTTTATGTGCAAAACAAGGAATGAAGCTGGGCTTTTTGCCACACCAGGAGCATCTAAGCCCTAGAGGGACACTGATGGGAAAATTGAAGACATAATTTTAGAATCCATTATTTTTTAATCATTGTGGGAGACAGGGCAGGATAGGATTTGGTTCAGAAAAGAAAGTGGAGGACTTGGCAGCATCAATTGGCTATTTCAAACCCATAAGAGGAGACAGTAGGAGTAGAAGGAAGTGACCACTGGCTTAATGGATGAGATCAATGCTTGTCACATCTACATCTTAACCCTAATCCCAACCTTTGATCCCACTTCCTGTAAACATAATATAAAAGTCAAGAAGTATGTTCTCCAAGGCCCTGCTTTTCTGCCATTCCCTATATTTCTTATGGCCCATGAATGCTGGTTATAAGGCAAAGAGGTCCCCTTTCCTAAAGAGAAGCCACCTGTTGTATGTGTCATGGGGTGTTGATGGCTGTGTACACTTTGCTGGCAGTCTGCACTTCCATGACTGTCATTTAAGAAAGTATGAAACACCTCTGCGCCTTCTGATTCTAATGTGTCTGCTGCATAGAAGCTCATACTTTGGGAAAGTGATGCCACTGGGAATTAGAGAGCTGGTAACAACATTTATTTATTCATCTGACTGTGCTAATTCACTAGTGTCTTAGAAAGAGAATATCTAATATTACAGATGCATGTCTTTTAATCTTAAGATCACAACAATAGCTCTGAGACAAAAAAAAAGTCTCATTTTGATTTCTCACCATGATATCTAAAACTAGTTGGGGCATTAGATTGGAAATTTGCAGATATTACAAACCCAGGCACACTTTATCTTCCTGGAAAACAAGATGGCGTGATGAGATGATTCTGAGATTCTGTGATTGTCACTACTGTGATATAATAGGGATTGTACTGCAGAATTTAAGATTTAAATAGCTAAGTACAAAATGAAAAAAAATATGTTCCCTTAAATGGAAATTGGAAGCTAAGGTTGTTTGAAGATGTTTTCCTTTTTTTTTAAGCGAAGTGCCCTCTGGGATAACAGTCTGTGTACCTTTAACTCCTGGGACAAATTTGGTTTTTCTTTAAGACTTGTATTGCTTTGTTCATTCAGGCATGTCTAGGCCATCTTTGGGTCAGTTCTTTTTCAGCTAACATCCAGAGCTGAGC
>NW_011888865.1:6746926-6764374 GCF_000151845.1 Pteropus vampyrus
GCTGGGCTTTTTGCCACACCAGGAGCATCTAAGCCCTAGAGGGACACTGATGGGAAAATTGAAGACATAATTTTAGAATCCATTATTTTTTAATCGTTGTGGGAGACAGGGCGGGATAGGATTTGGTTCAGAAAAGAAAGTGGAGGACTTGGCAGCATCAATTGTCTATTTCAAACCCATAAGAGGAGACAGTAGGAGTAGAAGGAAGCGACCACTGGCTTAATGGATGAGATCAGTGCTTGTCACATCTACATCTTAACCCTAATCCCAACCTATGATCCCACTTCCTGTAAACATAATATAAAAGTCAAGAAGTATGTTCTCCCAGGCCTTGCTTTTCTGCCATTCCCTATATTTCTTATGGCCCATGAATGCTGGTTATAAGGCAAAGAGGTCCCCTTTCCTAAAGAGGAGAAACCTGTTGTATGTGTCATGGGGTGTTGATGGCTGTGTACACTTTGCTGGCAGTCTGCACTTCCATGACTGTCGTTTAAAAAAGTATGAAACACCTCTGCGCCTTCTGATTCTAATGTGTCTGCTGCATAGAAGCTCATACTTTGGGAAAATGATGCCACTGGGAATTAGAGAGCTGGTAACAACATTTATTTATTCATCTGACTGTGCTAATTCGCTAGTGTCTTAGAAAGAGAATATCTAATATTACAGATGCATGTCTTTTAATCTTATGATCACAACAATAGATCTGAGACAAAAAAAAAAAGTCTCATTTTGATTTCTCACCATGATATCTAAAACTAGTTGGGGCATTAGATTGAAAATTTGCAGATATTACAAACTCAGGCACACTTTATCTTCCTAGAAAACAAGATGGCGTGATGAGATGATTCTGAGATTCTGTGATTGTCACTACTGTGATATAATAGGGATTGTACTGCAGAATTTAAGATTTAAGTAGCTAAGTACAAAATGAAAAAAATATGTTCCCTTAAATGGAAATTGGAAGCTAAGGTTGTTCGAAGATGTTTTCCTTTTTTTTAAGCGAAGTGCCCTCTGGGATAACAGTCTGTGTACCTTTAACTCCTGGGACAAATATGGTTTTTCTTTAAGACTTGTATTGCTTTGTTCATTCAGGCATGTCTAGGCCATCTTTGGGTCAGTTCTTTTTCAGCTAACATCCAGAGCTGAGCTGAGCAGAGAAGTTGATCTCTTATCACTGCCCCTTTGTACCTTGTGTCTGAGCGGAAAGAGAGAGCAGTGGCCTGTGTCGATTAATCCAGGCAGCCACACATCCTCCTCAAGGGCGATCCAGAGCAATACTAGCTCAGTCATTGGCAGAATCAGCAGTTTATGAGAAGTTTATGTAATTTTGTGTTTTTAATAAAACACACACACACACACACACACACACACACATTACCACACTCACTCCAAAACCCTACATTTTGTCATTCCTTTCTACAATGTTGCAGAAATGTTGTGAAATCAGACAGGTGAGAAACCAAGCACCACTCGGAGAGTTGAAGAACTCAGGTTTAATACGCCAGTGGTCCCAGAAGAGCTAGCAGTGATCTGGACCCCGAGCTCAGGGGCAATTTTGCTTTCGTGTCCACACTGTTACAGTTGTCATGGGCTTATTGGTTGATTTGTCCTCAGACGATTGCAGACTGCAGGAGTTGCTATGGGCTATGGACAGTTTCAGAGCATGAGATTTTCGAACATGAACTTAGGCAATACATCTGTTATCTGGACAGAACAATCAAAGGGGAGGGTGGGTCTTCAGTTGATTCTGAGATCATTCTGCCCTTCGGCCTGTGCAGCAACCATGTCTACAGAAGCAGTACAAAGAGCTAATTACAAGATTAGCCATTTGAGTGGAAGATTCCTCTTCAATAGCCTATTGCTTAAAATTGTGCACTTTGTGTTCCGATCCTAGTTCTGCTACTACTGGCTTTTGACCAGACAGGTTAAACATAAACTGTGAAAGTCCGCTCATTTAAAAAATGTGACTAATAATAGTACTGTCCGTGCTGGGTTATGGTGAGGATTAACTGGGGTTAATGAATGCACAGTGATTAATTCGGTACCTAGGACATAATAAGTGCTCAACAAATATTAGCTATGATTATTGTTGTTTTTATGAGTTTATCCATAGCCAGCTCAGCTAACTTAGAGAACTGCACATTTCTGGAAACCATCTCAAGTAGAGGCCATTCTCCCAATCTGTATAACATGGAAGAGAAGAAATTAAGGTAACATATCCAGTCTCCGGCCCTAAATTCACCTTATTCTTTTATTTGTTATTTACCAGCCTCCCAAAGTGTTTCCTTCCCACAAATCATATGCTCCACACGTGGTTTACCATCACCTTTTCTATCTTTGCCCTCACTGTTGTGTTATTCTTAGGGCCTACAGCGCCTTCATGGATGATTGCCAAAAGTTCATCATTTCAAACGAAACCATCTTCTCTTCTCTTCAGCTCATTTACATGGCAAAATTAGTATGTTTTCATCAAGTCCTACTCCTGAAACTGAATTCTCACAATTCTTTGGTCTTCATTCTCTGTTCACAGCCTCCCTACTGATTGTAGAACCATGATAATTTATTACTGAATTCCTGTGTTCCTCTTCAAATTCCAAAAAAATTCGGAGTCTTATGCTGACCAGGGCACTCTCCAAGGTGCTGAAACACAAGAAGGAACAGTACTACTGTTCCACGAAAACACTGTTTCCACATCCAATTTATCAATCCATAACTCTGGTTTTGGGTTTTACTTGCTATTTTTAGGCTGCCAACCCCCTTCTAGAGGAAAGAAAAACATCTCAGAGTTGCTAATTATCTTCATTACAGATTATTGTTTATAAATGTCCCATGCTTAGCACAATCAGAGCATTCACCACACACTGAATTGTAATTTCCTATTTACTTAGCTGTCTCCCAACTAAACTCTGAGCTCCATGAATTATTTCATATGTCTCTGTACCCCTGATTCAAACATGACTTAAAGATTCAATTAATATTTTTTAAATTTGTGGCAATTAATGCATTTCTCATTTTCAACTTTGTAACTAGTCTCTAACTACTGATTGGCAAATCTTTTTTTCATATTTTTTACCTTTCTTTTACTCTTTATAACAGTCCTTCCATCCTTTCTTTTGAACTTTTTTACTGTCCTGCACCCTCTACTCCTCCATCTTCACTTTCTGAGGAAGAATTTAGCTCATATTTTATCAAAGGTGTTGATACTGTCTTATGTAGGTTTCCTTGAGTTCCCTTTAAGTTGATTCCACCATCACTGTACCTCACTTCTACCTATTATGGAAGCAGTGGGATGGATCATGGGATCTCCCTTCCTCCCAGAACTCTGTGCTTCCTACTGTGCCTAGGTCAATGACCTGTGACATAGCATAGGCTCAAAGGAAGTTTGTTGAATTTAATTGTCAAATTCCTTCCCAAGGATTTGTCCAGAGGACAGACCTTAAACCAGCTCTTCTTGACTCTGTGGGTCTACACTTGTTATCTCTGTGCCTTCGTTGCCTGCTTTTGGCCTTGTGGGCTGTGCCAACCCTCAAGACAGACATCAGCTCTGACCTCTCATTTTTTATCTCAGGTACCTTATCTGTGCAGCCCTGACCCTGTGAAGTGGGATTGATCCATTCTTGATAAATTCCGGTGTTGCTACTGGTCCTACCGTGAATCTAGCCAGGGTAAATTTCTGAGCATCGGAGGAAATTTTTGGAATGGAGGGTAATAAATCATATGATGGCTTAAAATGTCTTGAATTTTTGGCCTCTGGTATTTTAGGAACCTAGAAATGTTTTGAATTTAATAAAGAAAATAAAAGAGCTTATTCTCTGTTCCTGAGGGATGACTTATTTTGGGGTGAAGATTCGCCAAAATTGCCTTTGACATAATCTGAAAGTTTCATAGGCCTGAAGGCTCTTGCCGTGTATTTTATGGCCCTTATTTTAGAGAGGCTTCTTTTGCTTGGCCAGGGTAGGTGTCTCATGCTATCATATCAGGCATTTGCTGCCGCCCTCCGGTGTGTGAGAAATGCTTTGAGATATGAACCATCCCATGAAGTGCCATCATTCTCTAGGACAGGCCCAGGCTTGCTGTGTATGCATGAGACTTTGGATCTCTGGAAAACACAAAGATACATTCTGTTCTCTCAGAGTCACTTGATTGTCAGAGTGCTTATTCCAAGGAGCATAATTACTAACCACTGTTAGGAATTTGTTTTAATAACTCTAGAAAATATTTGTTTGAGCAAGAGGATATTTTTCCCATGAAGATAAGCTCTTGCCTAACCAACATTAAATTACATTTCAAAGGTTTCTCAGAAGCTAAAGTATGAGTGTAGAGTGTGTACTCTTCATATGTGCCAGTGGTGGTGATGGTGTGCGCGCACACACTTAAACTGCTGAGTGCTTTAACCTGCTTTTGTATTTTGAGGGTTATTTCTAATAGGAGATGAGTCTGTCCAATTTATCTCTGGCACTGAGCAAGCCCTATTTGTCTTTGGCATGAAACAGGCTTAGCTCATCTGGTGCCATCTCTGGTTATCACGCTACTCAGCAGGGGTAATTTGTTTTGTTTTATTTCTGTCTTGAAAGGTAATTAATAATACAGGGGCAAAATCATTTGCGTGGTGTTTTTATATTTTTGATTACCCAAAGAAGAATTTTTCAGGACCCTTTCAAATAGCTGCTTTGCACCTGGCTGGAAAGCTGCTCTCTTTGATGACAAAGAGCTAACTTTTGAAAACCTTCCAGGGGTCTATTCCTTCACCTTCAAACACCTCTAAGTCCCATGTATTGTGGGTCAAGGAGGATTTCAGAGAGTATTAAAACATATATAAATGACTAATCATTGGTACATATTAACACTGAGGCAGAGCCTTCCTTTTCCAGCGTAATGTTATAGCTTCTGCCAGTGATTTAAAGAAATCCTTCTGAATGCTTTTATATACTAAGCGTTGTGCTCAGTTCTTTCTATATATCTCACTTAGCCTTCATAAAAGCCAATGAGGTCACTACTGTAATTCTCCATTCCAGAGTTGAGGAAATAGAGATTTAGTAACATAGTATTTAAAACCCGCTTTTGCATTTTAAGAGTAGTTTCTCCCAACTCTGAGATCTTAATCATTATTCCAGGAGTGTCAAACTCAATGGTCTGCAGGGCCTGGACCTATAGGTTGGGGTTGCAGCTGAGCAAGCACCTGCCCCTCTTAAAGAAGCTATTAGTATTCTGTATTTGCCAGCGTACAACGTGGGCCACTGAAACCAGGTAATTCTTAGTTTTCAACACAACCTGAAATACAAAACTCTTTATTATAATACTGTTTGGTATAATTGTTACTCTCTTCTTTCAGAAGAGGTAAACTGAGGCTAAAAGAGAATAAGTAACTTTGCCTACATCATTCAGTTAACAAGTATTATAATTGGAATTCAAACCTACGTTTGTCAGCTTCAAGATCCTATTATGCACTATATCGCCTCTATTTCTATGACACCATGTATATTTTCACCCTTACCCTTAGCCCCTGGCAACTTCTAACTTACTTTGTGGAGGGGGGGTTAGGGGGGTGGTGATAGGAGCTTTACTGAGATATAATTCGCATACCATACAATTCACCTTTTTAAAGTGTACAGTCACTATTTTTGGATATATTCACAGAGTCATGCAATCATCACTACAGCCAAGTTTAGAACATTTACATCACCTCAAAAAGAATCCCTGTACCTTATAACTGTCATCTTGCTGTCCTCTTGTGACACCCAGTCATAAACAACAATCTACTTTCTGTCTCTGTCTCTACTTTTCTGGACATTTCATGCAAGTCGAATTATATAATATGTGATCTTTTGTGACTGCCTTCTTTCACTGGACATGTTTTCAAGGTTCATTCAAGTTGCCTCATTTATCAGTACTTTATTTCTTTTGATGACCAAGTATTATATGCATTTGACACATTTTGTTTATTCATTAGTTGATAGACATTTGAGTTGTTTTGACTATTATGAATAATGCTACTATGAATATCTGTGTACAAGTTTTTGAGTGGTTGTATATTTTTACTCTCTTAGGAATATACCTAGTAGTTGAATTCCTAGGTCATATGGTTACTCTATGTTTACCTTTTTACAGAATGCTAGTGTTTTCCAAAGTGGCTATACCATTTTACATTCTTACCAGCAGTGTATAAGGATTTCAATTTCTCCACATCTTCTCCAACATAATATTATTTCGCTTTTTGTTTTTAGCTGTTCAACTGGGTGTTAAGTGGTATCTCATTGTGGCTTTGAGTTAACATTTCCCTAATGACTAATGATGTTGAGTATTTTCTCGTGTGCATCTTCCCTGTTTGCATATCTTCCTCAGAGAAATATCTAGCCACTTTTTAATTGGGTTATTTTCCTTTTTATTGTTGAATTGTAAGAGTTCTTTTATATATTCTGGATACAAATTCCTTAGCAGATATATGATGTGCAGATATTTTCTCCTATTCTGTGGATTGCCTTTAACTTTCTCAGTAGTGTCCTTTAAAGAACGACAGCTTTTAATTTTGATAAAATCAGTTTATCTATTTTTTCTTTAGTTTCTAATGCTGTTTGTGTCATATCTAAGAACTCATTGAGAAATCCAAAGTCACAAAAATTTGCCCTTATATTTTCCTAATTACTTTTATTGTTCTAAAACATATCTGCCTTTTTTATATGTACATACTCTGTTCCTGGAATTTGTTGAGAAATTCTGTTTCTGCCTGTGTATATTCACAGAACCTTTTGTCATTCCATTTTTGGACTTTCTAAAGGTTCCTCCTCCCCAATCAAACATCATTTTTGTTCATCGTAGATGCTGAATAACCTCTGGTTGGGGCTTTGCTGTTGTTTATTGGTCACTTTGTGAGTGAGTTGTGTATTTCAACTCTTGTGTTTTATCTGATGTTTATATTTCTTTGATATTATTCTGTTGCTCTCCCAAATCGGCCTTCTAAACACTTTTGCAGAAATATTGGAGTATTTACCGCAAAAAAAAAAAATAATATATATAGTGTAAAAATATGAGAGAAGCTTTTTTAAAAACTTTTTTAAAAGCTTTTTTAAAAAATTAATGTCATTAGACTATCCTCATATTATCAACTTTTTTGACAATATTTGAAAGGTGATTTGAGACTGGTTAGATGGCACTTATCATTAGGAAAGAAAATTTCTCTTTCAGTTACTTAATAGCCTATCTGAGGCCCTTGCAAGGAAAATTCTCTAAATTTCAGAAATCTTTTTGTCACTACATACCCCAGTGTGTACAGCATGGCTGACACTTTCATAGTTGTTCTCCTTCAGTATTGACAGTCTTTCAGATTCTTCTGCATTGCGTGTGAGTGTATGTCTTTGTGTCAACCCAAAATGGTTCCGTTATGATAGTTTTGTCTGCCTTATACATTAATAATGTTACCTGGCTTATGTATTAATAATGTTCTGAGAGCTCTTTGAAGGAAAATATGGCCTTTACACAAAGAAAAGTCAATTATTTATTTGTTTAGTATTCATAAAATTTCCACCAAAATCCATGCAGTAAAAGTACCTTAAAGTGTTGAAATATTATTTTCTACATGTAGGACTTTATCCAACTCCATGAAAGGTCTTGTCTTTGTCTCTCATAGTTCCCACTACTTTTCCTTCCTTCCTTCCTTCCTTCCTTCCTTCCTTCCTTCCTTCCTTCCTTCCTTCCTTCTTTCCTTCTTTCCTCTTTCTTTCTTTTTGCTTCCTCAGAGGGAGTAGTCAATTTGTTTCTAGTTGGCACCAACCATTTGAAAATTTTAAAAAATAAGTAGAAATCTCTTGCTAATAAAGAAGTGTTTGGGGATGTTGGTTTTAATAATGTCAAGATTAATTCACTAAATTGGATAATTAAATACCTTGCCCACAGTAGTTGTTACCTTCCACCCCTCTGTCCTGTTATCCAAATGCTTTCACCTCCCACAGGCAGTATTAACTGGTCCTTTACCTGGCTCTATTTAGCTCTAAGTATAACTTTTCAGCCTTTCACCAGCTGATGTTACGTTTTTACATATTGAGTCACTTGGATATTTATATTCATATATAATGTGCATATGTGGCTGCCTCCTACATGAGGGACAAAACAAGAAATTCCTCATAGAAAAATTATCAATTCTCATTTATTCTCTCCTCCTCCTCTTATATTTCATATATTTTATTATTTTAATTCATATTCTCCCATTTACTCTGATATAAATTACTAAATCTTCCTGAGTCTCAGTCACCTTACCTGTAAAATGGACATAATATCTATTAGTGCTATAGTGAGCGTGAATTAAGATAATTTTTATGAACAGCTTTGCTTTTTGGCCTAGATTTGGAAAGAGCTGGAGGATGGGGTTTCTGCCTATTGTTTCTCTGCTGTCTATGAGCTATCTTCCACCCACAGATCCTTCTCCCCCAAGTCTAATGTCATCTGCAGAATAATTGCTCAGAAAACATTTTCTAATCGGTTTCTGGGTAGCTACTTAATTATCTGAATATAAAAAGAATTCTCAGTATATCATATGGATTATACAGAAGTAGTAGAAAATATGTGAGAAAGAGGGAGGGACTGTAAGTAATTATGTTGATTTACTAACACAGCGTTCTCCCAATTATTCAATAATGTGCTCTTATCAATAAAACATTTCTGAGCAAGCATTCCAATATTTTGGGATTCGTTGAAAAATAGATTTATGTCAACCAACTTCAAAAACTAAACGGTCATTATTAACAATAATAAAAAAGTCTCTGTGTTCTTTAAGTTTCAGGCAAGTGACATGAACAAGAATAGGCATCAGGATAAATTACCCATTTTAGTTGAGACATTCAAGAAATTTTGCGACGGACTTTCCCTCAACCGAACCTACTTTAAAACTCAGTTTAAAATTCACCCCATTCAGTCAATACAAAATACTATTGAATGTCAGCTCAGCCACCTGGTACTATTCTGGGCACTGAAAATACAGCAAGGAACATATCAAGGAACAAATAAATAGAGTCTCTGTCCTTAAGCAAGTCAACCTGTTAGTAGAGGAGCAGCAGAGTGGGGGAAAGCACAATGCATTTTGTCATTTGTAAATAAATTTATTTTAACCACCCCCCAAATCAGGAGAATTTACATTTTACTGATATTTAATATGTAGATTAACATTGGCACTATACCTGATCCATTGAGTTAGGTGGTGAGCTGCCAGGTGTACTGGTCACAGTATCCTAAAGGCATCACCAGATGCTGAGGTAGTGAACTCTAAAGCAATTTTTGTATTGCGTATATGCTTAAAGCGAGCCAAAAATTGTATGTGACGATGCTTCATTGTGATTAATACCAACAATGCAAAGAACAGAAAATGTGTCCCTGTTAGGCTCAGATATACAAAACTGGAACAAAACCTCAGGCAGCAGTTAGATCATTGTGACTAGATTGATTATAAGATAGTCCTTAAAACCCTTGACTATTTCTCTGTTGCTAACAGGACGACACGGTCCATACTCCTTGGCCTGGCTTAGAGGTACCTTCGCTCTCAGTCTCCTGCCTGCTTCCTAGTCATGTTAACTCTGTTTTTTACATGTGTATAGGCCTCGAATGTTATCCTCACCCTGTTTACCTGACTGTTTCCAACTTGTCCTTCAAAACTGCTGAAAGATCTTCTCTCAGTGAAGTCATCCTGGACATTTCCAGACAAGTTACTCATACTGTGTTCTGACCTCTGGGGGCATCTCCATTTGAATGCCTGTCAGCCCTGAGGTCACCGTATTTTAATTCCTTTAACTTTTCTCTTTTCCTTGCTAAACTGTGAACGAGTGGCACCACCCTATCCTCATGAAATCTAAAGTAGTTTTGTTTGGAGGAGCATTCTGGATATAGCTTGATTTTCTGGAGTTAAAAGATCTTCTTTTCCCACAGTTTATCTACTTCATCAGCTGTCACATGACTAGAGTTAACTGAGCAGATATCCAAGCCCTCTGTTTGCAAATAAAGTAAAAGCTTCTAATGGATGCAGTATGGCCTAGTGGCTATGGCCTGGAAACAATCCCTGCTCTTCCACATACTTAACTCCATGACCTTCTGTGACTTAACCGCTATCTGCCTCAGTTTCCTTTTCTGTAATGAGGATAACAAGCATACCTATTTTACAGCATTGTTATGAGGTAGGACGAAAGTGATACAGGCAAAGCTCTTAGAACATTTAACAAATGTAGCTACTGCTGTTAAAACAAAGTCTATGCGAGTACACATAAGTATACACAAAGCCTTCAGTAGAAATGACATATCATTTATGTCATCATGTTCTTGCATTTTTTGAATGTTTAATATGGTGGAGGAGGTAGGGAAGAAGAACAAGGAAAGATGAGACTGGGACACCAGACCCTGTTGCCTCCGTTTTCCCAAGAGAAATTGGCAAGTTTGGTAGATTTCCTTTTGCACTGGTGGGAGATTTAGCAGAAACACTGCTGCCCATGTAATTTTTTAGTCATTGTTCTTGTTTTTTTTCCATCAGAAATGGTTAACTGCTGTCTATCCCATTGTATTCATGATAAATTTAGTGGACACATCCCTACTTAATTAAAGTCCTTCCCCTTTAATTTGATCATTTTGCATATTTAATAAAGTTAGAACGCTTGCCACCTCATTAGGAGCCTGCTGTATGCTGTGGGAATTGCAAGCCTTTACCATCTCAGTGGCTCATCATAGTAATTGGTTAGAAAAGTGATTTCCAACAGTTCATGCTATCTGGAGCTCTGAAAGAATGCTTTATCTCACCACAGGCCTCCTTGTCAGCCTGTGATGTGTTATTTCTCTCTTTTTCTGACTACTTATGTTCCTTTAATATCTCTGACAGCAAGGTATCTAAAATCCACAACTTTGATTGGTGACAAGAACTGTGGTCAGTGTGTCCTTAACAGTTGTTTTGGCACCATGTAGTAAAATTGGGTTTTGGCTGTTGAGTAAAGATCGGAATGAATATGCTCTACTTGGCTAGAATGAAAAACTATAATTGGTTTAGGTCAAATTAACTCTTTAGCCCTATATTCACTAGCAACACTTTTCATCTTCTGCCATGTAATAGCAATCGTAGATGCACATACTGTATCTCCTCTAGGCTGTAAGTAGCTCCCTTAAAACAGGCCCAATCCTTGGTCATCCTTGTGCTAGACATAAAGCAGTTTCAGCACATATTACTCCTCAATAAATGTCAGATGAAGGGCTGCGTGAGTGAGACTCTAAGCATGGTATCGGATAATCATTAGTAATTTCGCCTTGGGATATTTTCATAAAGTTTTGACTATGAAAATTTCTAAACATACAAAGAGGAAAGAGAATAGTATAACGAATCTCTGTATATCCATCATCCGGCATCAACAGCTATTAGCTCTTGGCCAATCTTGTTTTATCTATACCCCTAGCATTCCTTTTACCATCAGTCTTGTCAAGAAAACATGTAGGAAATAGTTTGACATGTATATACAGATAATTTAGCAAATTAAATACATAATTTATCTTACATTGCCAGTCTTCAATGGATATTTGCTAAGAGCAAGCTCTGCATGGCATTTTGATGTCTCTCTGATTGAAAGAGGCACAGTCCCTATCTGTTTAGTCCCTGTTTTGACCACACAGAATCAGTCTTTGCCAGAGTTTCTCAAGATTCTCATTGTTTAATAGCTAGAGGAACTAAACTGCTAGCAAGGTATAATTTCAGTGTCAGAGCCCGGAAGCCTTTTAATTCATTCATTCATGCATTCTCTGAGGATGAAATGCCTGTCTGCTATTGAGTAGTGTTTAATAAAGATTTTCAGTTATAATTTTATAATTATTCTATGTCAAGGACTATACTGGGTATTTAGATTAAAACTAAAAAGCATACTTCTTCTTAGCCATTTCTAAAACTCTCTAGCTAGAAACATTGACATCTTTTGGATTCTATTAAGAGAGCCTAGAAATAAAGAATGAAAAAAAGAGGAAAGAGGTAAAGACCTATAGCATAAAAAAAGGAACTGGATGAACCAGCTAAGTGTAGTTGGAAGGCTGCCGAGGGATACCTTTCCCTGCTTCTTTAGAATGAGCTATCTTGTTCCAAGCCTATGCTGCTCAATATTGGGGTACAGACAGCCAGGGACAAGAGGCAAGGGCAGCCAAGGCTGCCTGCAGGGCTCTGAGTCAGTGACCTAACTATGACTCCTTTCTACTATAATAGAGCACTTTTCAACCTGTGGAACCCAAACTTAAAGGTTGCTGTTTCATAGAGTGACTATCACCACCATCCAGTAGCACTTTACTTCTCTTTGAAGTTTTTACTGTGACTTAAGATAAGTTTTGTGAAATGTTACTTTTGGCCTGACATTTGAATATGTGATACCATTGTAAACTCACTAACGTGTCTTTTGCACAAGACTGGCAAGACGAGCACAGCCGCTGTCATTTTTTCTTTCTCTGCATCTTCATTTCTCTCTCTCCTTATCTTTCAGTACTTAGCTCTTCTTTTCTAGTTCTTGGTTCTCTTTCTCTGTCTAAATCTCACATTTCTTTTGTTGTTCCTTCCCAATTTTAATTTGCTTTAGCGTTTGATTTCTTTTTTTCCTCTTACCATCTCTCTTCTTGTTTTCTCCTGGCTTTATTCTTGGGCAAGTGTGCAAGAGTATTCAGGAATGTAGCATTTTTGTCTACCTGAAAATGTCTGAGAAATTTGGCATCGATTGTCAGCGTACTTAGAGAAGGAAAGAGAGCTTGAAGTCTCACCTTTAAATTGGTGTTTGGCTTTTATGGCCCTAATTGCCATAAATTCCCTGTTTATTCAGTGTTGGCTGAGTGTCTCCTGTGTCCCTATGGAGATTCACATGGGCATGAGGGACACACAGCCTCTCATGGAACACCCCAACCAGTGTTTCTTGTGGTGAAACATTGTACCCCTAAAAAAACATTCATTGTACAATTTAAATGGATGATCTTATTAAAGGTCTGCAATTTACTTAAGTTACTGTATCATTCTATAGATAGGTTTCATTGGTAATTTTTATGCTCAAAAGCCAATGGATTCTGAAATGAGATTCAGCCCAAGCCAGTAAGGATGAAACAATAACCCTTAGCATCTGATGATGAAAATAAAATGAAATAAATACTACTGATAGTTCAGTGTTTTCTCATCCACGCACTAAATGCCAAGAGATATTTTAAAGAATGCTGCTCTCTGTGCTACTTGAGCAGAATGAATATTTGACCATGGTTTTTAAAAATATGTCAAATATTACAACCTTAATAATATAGTGAAATGAAAGACAGCATGTCGCAATGCATCATTATAACCACTAACATAAGGAGAGATATAAAAATTAAGAATCTCACAGGAACAAAAGAATTAAAATGACTATGTACATTTAGGTGCTTTTAACTAGTTAACTAGTAATTGAAGTAGCTAATCGCTGAATGGGTGAGTTGTCCTTATTCAGCCTGTACTGTTACCATGACAACAGAACCCATCATCTTCCTTAATATACATTAAATTTCCAGTACTTACCATTTAAGCATTTGATTCCCTCATAGGTTAACTGATAAGCATGGAGAATCTTGCTAACCTAATTAAGAAACTGAGGCCATGTAAAGATGGTGCCTAGAATGCAAGCGAAAAAGAGAAGGCAAATTGTTATAGATTCATGTCAAAATTGAGAAAAGCTATGGCTTGATTTAGGCAACAATGATCAATTGTATAAAACCGAAGCTATTTTATCTTCTCTCTTACATTCCAGTTCCTTTCATTTCCCCCCACTTTTCCTATAGCTTAACTATATAAATTATTATGTTTTAGGACCTATGCAGGTACTAAAAGTACAAAGATGAGAATATTCCTTTTCCTCATAATCCAACAGACTAGTGGGGAAACATCAGATAAATTATTATCTCTGGTTATAAATGCTTAAATAAATGTGCTATGGGAGAACCTTGAAGGAACGGCAACTCTGCCTCCCCTTTCTAGCCCCCTAGGGGTGTCTGTGCTGCTAGGAAATAGAAGGAGTTTCCCAAAAAGATCACACTTTATCCCAGCAGAAGACTCTCCAGGATTCTGCTTTCTATTTTGTTGGAAGTGAAGACAGACAACCACAGTCATTACTGGTTATTGTGGGCTGCCTAGTGACCCCCAAAAGATATGTCCAAGTCCTAACTCCAGTACCTGTGAATATGACTTTATTTGGAAATAGAGTTTTTACAGATATAAATAAGTTAAGGATTTCGAGATGAGACATCCTCATATAGGGTACACTCTAAGCCCATTGGCAAGTATTCTTACAAAAGGCAGAAAAGAAGACAGAGACACCCAGGAGAGAGGAAGGGCATGTGAAAACAGAGGCAGATGTTGAAGTTAATGTAGCTCCAAGCCAATGATTGCCAAAGGTTGCCAGCAGCCACGAGAAGCTAGGAGAGCAGTACAGAATGAATTGTTCCTCAGAGAAGGGAGATCAACCCTGCCGACACCTTGATTTTGGAATTCTAGCCTCCAGAACTGTGAGAGAATAAATTTCTGTTGTTTTAAGCCTCCAGGTCTGTGGTAATTTATTATAGCCACCATAGGAAGTGAACATACCGGTCAATTAAAAAACTAATAAAATTGAAATCACCTACAATGAAAGTTATCATTTCAGCCACAACATAAAACTGGCAGGTTCTTCTCAAGGCAAATTTAATAAAAGAGGAAATGTTTATTTTCGCAAGGCTGACATGCCTTGAAACATCTCAAGGGCTTTCAGGGGAAGAGAAATTTGATTTATGTCCCCAGGCTGGTTGAAAATAGTGTAGCAGTGGATGAGGCTCGTTGTCATCGAGCAGTGCCACACACCTGTTTAGAAGAGTTATGATCTCTGGCAGCCAAAGTTAAATATGGATGCCTGAGATGATACTGTAATCAGCAGAGCAACAGGAAATAAAAATCCTACCCCAAACTCCCCATTCCCACAACAGACTTAGAAGAGAATTTGAAATGTGTTCATGGTGCATGCCAGAGATTGCAGAAGTATCTGCTCCCATGGTGACATCCCCACCCCAAACTCTCAGTGAAGCCCAAATGCCTTAATCTGGCAAAGGGCTCAAGTAAAATGAGCCCTGTGTCCTGCTCAGCCTCTAACTTGTGCCTCTGAACCTGGAGTTTAACTTTGCTGGGCTTCGTTTCTTTGTCGATAGAATGGCATAATTAGGCCCACCACAGGAAACATTGTTCACCAGCCTCCTTCCAAGGAGGGGAGAACAGCTATATTTCTCCTCAGTGGTTGATTTGTTTTCTTCTAATACAACCTATACATTTTAAAGCAGATCTTTAGTTCCCTTTTACTTTAATGGGTTTGAGATTGAGCCAAATCATGGTGAGCTTCTAGAAAACATTACTGGGTCTTTGGTACACCTATTTATATATGTGTATTGTGTACTGCCATTACTATTGATGGCTAATGTTTGTGGACTGTTGCTTCATTTAGGCACTGTGCTAAGTACTTAATATATATTCTTGATTTTATATCTTATAGCAACCCTGTGTGGGGGAGGCTAGTGACTCTCTCATCATCCTCACTTTGCAGAAAAGGAAACTGAGTCCTTGAGTGTTTCTGTCATTAACTTCCACCTCTACCAAGGAATGGAGTTGGCAGCCTGCACTTGGATTCAGATCTGGTGGCTTCAGAGCCCCAGCTTCCAGCTACACAGAACATTAGTATTATTCCCGTGCCTTGCTTTGTAAAAGTGTTGTCCCTTTACCCTGATTTTCTCATTTACTAATTATTTGTGCTGGTGTTTTCCATGTATATCTGTTAGCTACCTCATGAATTTTGAGGGACAATATGTAAAACTAATACATGTGATGTAAGGATTTCTTGAAGTAACATAGGCAAACTCCAGCCTTATTTCTGGCACATTAAAGGCACACAATAAGTACAGTCCCCTTGGTTTCTCATTCAGTGCCCACCACCACCTTTCCCAGTCCAGTTTCTCCTTCTGTTTCTTTCTGCTTCTCAGGCAACACCATAAATGGATTGCAAACGATATAGCAGAAACATTATTAATAATACATTATGAATCTGTAATTAGATATACTGAAATGAATCAAATTTTCATTTAAACACTATTTCTGCATTTTGTCTCTCATACTTTCAACTTAATTATCTAAGTATAAGGCCCTTCTAAAGACCTTGTAAAAGAATTTATTTTTTTGGACATCAGGTGGAGTTCTTTTTTTGGCGACATTAATATTTCTCGGTTTCCTTTCTTATGCCTGTTTCTTCATCTGTAAAATGAGGTTGATAATAATTACTCCACAGAGTTCTCATAATAACTTTGTATTAAGAGGATATCCTGACTTTATACTGGGCACTTCTAAATGGTACAGTTTCATAATAAAAAATGAATAAATATTATCTGTCTCTCTTCCTCTCTCTTCTTCTCTGAGATTATCTTATTATTATTATTATTATTATTATTATTATTGTTATTATTATTATTTTAATTGTTTTTAATCCAAATGAGTTGCTAGGCAGAAGGAAGGCTTTTCTTCAGAACTATTTTCAGTTTTTTAAGACTAGAAATGACAAGTTAGAGTTTGGAATAATCTTGCCCTTTAGGTTGTACTTAAATGTGGCATACTTAGTTTGAGCTTTACATGCTAATTACTTTAATCTAATAATTAGCTGTCATAAAATGAATTATAAATTAGGAGTTTAAAAATGTGTACTGATCCTAAGTATCATCTCTGCCAATGTAGATAATTGCTTAGACCTGGCACTGGATTCAGCATCCTACGCAAATTATCAGAGTAGTTTCTGAAGGAAGGACCTCAGGTCCTTAAGGGCTAAAACAGAAGCAGCAGCACTGCCTTCACAAGTGCCAGCTTTGTCACAGAGCTGCATCCATTTTCTTTGGTGATAAAGAGTCCCCAAAAGTTAATTCCTAGAGAATATTTAATTACTTAGTTTGGTTTCAATTGGTCTCAACATTAACATGACCGTGCCTGTGTCACTAAATAGCAACTTGTGGTGAGGTCTTTCAGACATTTGGACAAACAGGTGGATTATATCGCAAGTAAATTTATAAATGTTTAGCCCAAAAGAGGAGTTAATATTTCTGTGCTATAGATCATGTGTTCATTCCCAAGCAGGACGTATAAGCTGTTCCATTTTCAGTTCGTGAAACATCTTTAGGCTATTGGGGTGATTCATTCAAATTCTAGCCTTGTGTTCAAATGCTAAAAATTGTAGATTTGGGCAAAGCGCACTAAGTGTGCATACTCTGAGGAATACCCCCTCTGAAAATTGGCAGTAACTTTGAAGCAGAAGTCCAAACCAGTTGAACCTTTGTCACATGGAGGAGGGAGCAAGATAGAAGTAGTAAAAAAAAAAAAAAAAAAAAAAAAAAAAATTTTTTTAAAAAAAAAAAAAAAAAACAACTTTTTTCTCTTAGATGTTGCTTTTTGAT
>NW_011888865.1:6764424-6770933 GCF_000151845.1 Pteropus vampyrus
AAACCAGTTGAACCTTTGTCACATGGAGGAGGGAAAAAAAAAAAAAAAAAAAAAAAAAAAAAAAAAAAAAAAAAAAAAGCTTTCTTAAAACAAAAAACAAGAAACAACTTTTTTCTCTTAGATGTTGCTTTTTGATAACTACCAAGAAGAGAAAGAAGTAGTACATTCATTACAATAAAAATTTTGACTTCTTCAAGAAGAAAAGACGCTTTGGCCAAAATGGATATCATAACACTGAGATTCCTGCAGGCCAGCTGCCTACAGCAGCTGGACAGAGACATTCACCGGGCATCCGGGCATCATGCAGTTGGGGGATACTTAGCCACTTCCAAAGGAACACGTAGGGCGATTTGTGATACACTATTCTGTTGTCTTTCATAATGTACAGTTTTCGATTGTTTTATTTCATTCACTTATGTTTTGTGGGGAACCGGGGAGAAAAATAAATAAGAAATTTAGGTAGAATGAAAGGAGAAGAAGAGAGAGAGAACACTGAGCTAGAGAGTATGCACACTGAAAAGTATATCGATTGCAATTGATAAAAATATTGGAAATAAGTCAACCGATATTTGTGGTATAGTTATAATATGTACATTGTGATGAAACATATCACTAGTATGTAAAATTATATGCAGGTTCTGCTGTATGACATATATAGAAATTGTTAAGAGCTCTCATCACAAGGAAAATTTTTTTTTTTACTTTCTTTTTTCATTGTATCTATATTAGATGATGGATGCTAACTAAACTTATAGCAGTAATCATTTCACAATATATGGAAATCAAAACATTATGCCATACACCTTAAACTTATACAATGATGTATGTCAGTTATATCTCAATACAACTGGAACAAAAAGATGTAAAAATTATTTGCAGGCTAATAAATTATTACGCAAAGAGATACTGCAATAGTTGCCAGAAAAATCAGTATTAAATGTTAAGGATAAGAAAAAAAGAAATAGCATTTTGAACAACACTAATAGTGTTCATAAGATTACTTCACCAACACTGACTAATAGTGTTCACAGATTTTATTACTAGATTGTGGGTGTCTAAGCAATTTTAAACAATTGTACAACGCATTAACAGTTCAGGGGTTTGAGGGTGGTTTGCGGATTCATAGTGAGACCTCCGCAGGCAGTTTGGAAACATTGCTGTGTACCACAGGGTTTACTCTGTGGGTCACTTATTATCATCATGACCATTTTACAAAACAAAACCCCAGAGAGCTTAACCCGTTTCCAGTTTGCCCCGAGAATACTCGCTGGCGGCCCTTGCGGCTACAGCATTGACCTTGAGATAACTCACGGATTCCAGTCCTAACTTTACCCCCAACGTTTGCCATAAAATAACTCGCTTCTATTGTTATTTTCACATCGCTCTAGTATATGCACAGTCTTTGGAAACAAATGACATCATTCTGTTTATAGCATTACTGTTTTTAGTAGTAGCATTTCTATTCATAAAATATAGTAATTCTCGATTGCTGAAAATGTCAAATCCTAGAAAACGGAGCATTCCTACACGTGATGGTAAATTAATGCTGGCAGTGAGCTGCACTATTTTTTTTTTCTAAATGGGATGAGAGTTAAGTGATCTGCTCTAAGTCACACATCTAAGAATTGGTGACTCCTGTCTTCAGACTGCACACCATGTGGGCTTTCCACCAGGCAGTGTTGCCAGCCGCACAAGTCACACTGTGTTGGAAGTATTTCCTATTTTGATAATGGACTGCAAATTTGAGAGAGTTCGTACACAGTGCTATCTTCCAGCTGCATTAAGCAGCCGAGAGCCGGGGAAAGGCAGCCCGCTTCTTGTCCCTGTTTTAGCCGTCTGTCAAACCTTAACCATGTAATCTTCTGAGGCCTCACTTTCCTGTTTATAAGATAAGGAGTAATAAAATCTTCTGTCTCTCAGGGATGAGTGTTTTAAGGACACATTAGATCACTTATGAGAAAAGCTTTATGTTCTTTAGAAGAAAAGTACATGGCAAAGTAACATTTTTCACCGTAATCATCTAATATGTCATAAAAACCAATGCTAGAAAGGTAATTAAGTATGTGGATTTGACAGAAGAGTTGAAAGGAATGAAAAACTGATGAAAATAAAAATAGTTATCGTGGTGACTGGAATGGTATTGCCTTATAAGGGCATTTCTGAGCCTGTGGTTCACAAAGACAGTTCTTTATTAAAAACCAGATGAGTATCTATAGCTCCATTAATTGTGTTGTAAACTATAATCCAGACTAATCTGGGCATAAAGTTTGTAACATAAAGATCAGTGATCTGTTCTTATTAAATTGCTATGTCAAGAACCTACAACTGATAAAATATTTGGAAAAAGTCAGGAATGGATCAGTGAAAATGATTCAGGAATTAGGAATCAGAACCTGTTAGGGAAAGGTTGGACGAGAGAACAAAATAGAAGACAAGGCTGAAGTATGAGAGAAATATGAGAGGCGGATGGTGACTGGAGGACAGAATGGAAAGAAATTGGTTTAAATGATGACCAGAGAATTATAGGTAGTGCCCAAGGGAGACTCTGATGCATCTGAAGGTTGTAAGCTACTGAAATGACTATTGATTGAATTTATGGAATCTCTCTTTTTTTTTTTTTCCTGGAGATATATTTAATAATAGGCCACCTTTCCATCTCAGCAAATTGCTAGAGGCTGTGGATAAAAGGGAACATTCTATCATATAGTGTGGTTATGCCCTAAGATAATTAAATTTGGGGACAGAGTACTTTGGTATGTGGAGTTTATCACTAGAAGAGCTGCAGTATTTCAGGACCCCAATCAAATGCTACTCAGCATATTAAGTGAAGACCTATGTTCCGTTTTCAGGGAAACATAATACGGTTACTCTTTCTCAGAGCTACAGAGTTCCAACTACCTTCTCAATGGCATCAGAAAGGTCCCCCCCATAATCAGTGCCTGTTATGGATAGACAGTGGAAGTTACAGGATAGCCACATTGCATCACCTTATGAAACACGTTGGTACTCTCAGTGGCAATGTGTGTTGGGTACCTTTGAAAAGTATGAAACGTTTATAAAAAACAGTAATTATAGAATCTCTGAATATTTCAATATAATTAATGTACTTTAAACAGCAGTAGTTAGGATAAACAAATAATGGGGCATAAACTAGAATATTACATAAGCATGGTTATTCAGGGTGCATTATAAGGCTAATAACTGCTGTAACTGCGTAAGGCATGTAAAGCAGCCTGGCTTGTAATCTTGTTTTGGTATTTTTGTTAAGTTAGCATGGGAAAATTTTTCAAATGTAAGCTTTTTGTTGGTGTTAAGAAAAAAATTAGGTCAGGATAAATAATGACTCATATCTCCTGTTGAGATTTTTTCACCTTAACTGTAGTTTTGTTTTTCCAGCCAAATGCAGAGCATTCTTACTTAGATGTCTCAACATGTCCTGCATCCGGTATGCCATTTCATCCAGTATCACTACCATGATTTTTTGATGTCACCTTTATTTGAAATGTTCTTCCCCTAGCACTAGCTGTACCTGTAAACTCCTACTCATTCTTGAATATCCAACTCAAAAAAACTTTCTCCAGTTACCCTCCTAATTCCCAGTTTGGTAAAAGCTTCCTGCCTGGGCACATCCATGGTACTTTCTCTTGGCCTTAATCAGAATCTGGCTGTTTATTGTTTTATATCCTCAGTCTTTCTCCTTTTGATCAGGAACATTTTGAAGGTGTTGATATCTTACTTATCCTCGCCTTCTTTGCAAAACCTGCAATGTTATCTTGCACATTTTGGATGTTTACGATGTATCTGTTGAATCTACTTTCCCTCCTGCTTCCTCTTTGTCCACCATCTCTAGAATCCTTTTCTTTCTGCCTTCAGACTGAATGTCTTCTGGCCATCTTATCCTTAGCTGTCATGGTCTTAGCTTCTCTCAGTGATTTATAGCTGAATCCTTGCCCTGGGTACCTCATCTGAGCATGTTTGGATTTCTTGGCATTATGGCCTTCTCCTGCCAAGCTTTGGGAGCCCATCGAAACCCCACAGCTACAATTTAGTAGCTCAGGGAACTTTTCCAAACATTGCTTTCTTCATTCCATTCCATCTCACCATGTTTGCTTTGAGATTCCTAGTTTCTAATTTATTTCCACATGATTGGGTTTGGCCTCTAGCTAATTCCATTATGTCATTGTCCTCATTGGACAGCTCTTGGCTTTCTTTTCCATTTCAGTTGTGCCCAGGAACTGGATATTGGCTTTACTTTCTCTACATTTTTTTTTTTTTTCAGTCCACTCCAAGTCCCTACCCAGCATTCCCCATATCTTAGCAAGAGCAGAGAGATTTGCTATTCTTGTAGGAAGGATAATTATGGCCCCTGTGGAACTAGCAAGTCAGCTTCTTACACCAGCATCCAAAACCCTGTATAATCTACCCTCACCCTGTCTAGGCAAGCTTCTTTATTATGCCCCATCAAACAATCCCCTCCTCTAGGCCGGGCTGTTCTTGGTGACCCTTGAAGGTGACGGGCTCATTCCTTGTTGGGGTATTTGCTTACACGGAGTGGTCCCTCATCTAGAAAACCCTCCTCCTTACTCTTATTTTTTCATAACAATTCCTTAAGGACCTAATTCAAGAACTAGTCAGTCTATGATTTTTTATCTAATAATTCAGGCCATCTCATTTTTACCATCCTCCCACATTGCATTTATGATTTTGGCCTTGACTGAAGTCATCTTATGATTGTTCCAGGGACGGGCATCTCATCTTACCAGCTAGTTTAAAAAGTCTCCCAAGAGAGATATGATACCATAACTTCTCATTTGCCATTAAACCTTCCTCAGAAAATATGATTGTAATAACACACACACACACACACACACACACACACTGGTATGTGCCAAGCATGACACTAGATGCTCTACCTAAATTATTTAACTTAATCTACACAATTAGGCCAGATAAAATATAGGATGCAAATATTAAGTCCTGCAATATACTAAATAATTACCCTAAATATTATTTGTTATCTGATATTCAGATTTAATTGAGCATCCTGTTTTTTAATTTGCTAAATCTACCAACCTTTTACACAACATACCTAAGAAATAAGTATTTATTACATTTTTTATTTTATAAATGAGGAAACTGAGGCTCAGTGACCTTCAGTAATTTGCTCAGAGCTAGATTTCCTATGATGTTAGCTGCAAAGATATGTGTTCTCCAAGCACTATTCTTAGCTTAGTAAATTTGAAATAATATGGTAGTGCATAAAATGACATGACACCCTGCAGGATAACCTAAATTCCACTTTGTCTTACAGGAGTGATTTATATAATCTCTGGATCATTTTCAGATCTTCTGTTACAAAGATAAAAGGCCTATTCAATAGTTGGAAAATGCATTTCTCTACATATTATTTTAATGTAGGAATGGACCTCTTCTGAGCATGAAAGCAAAACCTAGGTCCAAAACTTAGCCACAGTAGATACTGTAGAAAGCAGTGGAGATAAAATATATTGAACATTATAAGGTAGCTTTTAAATACTCTTTAATAATTTTGTGTTTCACTTAATATACTTCCCTGTAAATATTGGTTTCTTTTATTAGACTGTTATCATAGTGAAATCACATTAGCACTTTGCAGAATTTTTTTTTTTAAATCACCCATCTCCTACAATTACATTAAATTAAATTTAATTCAGGCTCCATTGTCTAAAAGAAAATATCTTTGCATTTACTGGATCTAATTAGCATTAGATAGGCCTTTCCTATTAAGAGAATGGGCTTGGAATATTCCCTTTGAAAAGAGAAATTCTTTTCCCTGTTAATGAAAAAGAACAGGGGAAAAGTCTAGGGAACATTGCAAGATAGCCTCTTTTCTGTGTTTTTCACTTGTTTCTGTTGGGTAAAGGCAGGAATTTGGTTTAAAAAGAAAAGAAAAGCTTTGCTCTGGGCTCTTTTGTGGAAACCAGACTTAATAGAAGAAAATGGAGGTCTGTAGCCTTTCAAACTAAAATACTAATATATTAGGTCAGATGAGACCAACCTAAGATAACATTCATCCGATGAATAGTCTGCCTCTTGGAGCTTTAACAAAACCGAAAAATATAAATAAGATGTCTTTTTTGCCTTCTTGCCTCTCATTCTGACCCTTCTTCCCTTCTATGCCCCTCTTTTTGCCAACAGTTTTTGTAATGACCTGTGGTCTGGATAGTTACTCGGTTTACACAGTCCTGTTTCTAAAGCTCCAAAAGGACTTTATGTAGTTGTTCAACCTCAGGCCACACCCCCATTGTCACTGTTTTCACTGATATCTGAAGCTAATGTTCTGCTTAATTTGGCTAAAATCTTAGTCATTACCAAGCAGCTCAGAGTCTGAAGATTCCCCTCTTCCTCCTCTTCCTCCTCCGCCTCTTCCTCCTCCTCCTCCTCTTCCTCTCTCTTTCTCCCCTCCCTCCCTCCTTCCCTCCCTCTCTCCTTCCCTACCCCTCCTCTCTTTCTCTCTTTTATTTTTAATT
>NW_011888865.1:6771403-6820865 GCF_000151845.1 Pteropus vampyrus
AATCTTTGTATTTTCAGTCATTTGAAAAAATTGATTTCACTGTGATTCGTGAAGTTTATTGAAGTGATTTTATGGTACAGAAAGCGTTTTTTTACCACTTGACATTTAGCTAAGTCTGCTCCTGAAGACTAAACAACACATTTAGGGCATTTTTTTACCTTATTTTATTGCCCAGATGCACCTGTCTTAGTCCATTTAGGATGCTGTAACAAAATACAATAAACTGGGTGACTTATAAACAAGAGATATTTTTTTCTCACAGCTTAGAGAAGATCAATAGGGGAAACCCAAGATCATGGTGTTGGCAGATTAGGTGTCTGGCGAGGGCCCGCTTCCTCATAGATAGCTGTCTTCTCTCTGTAATCTCACGCAGTGGAAAGGGCAGGAGATCTCTCTCAGATTTCTTCTTCTTAAGTCACTATTTCCATGCATGAGGTCTCTGTCATCATGACCTAATCACCTACTACAGGCCCCGCCTCTAAATACCATCACATTGGGGATTAGGTATTAACATGAATTGAGGGGGAACACAAACATTCAGTCAGCAGCAGCCCCTGCACCTGTTTGTAGAGGCAAAGGTGAGAGCATATTCTGAGTTAGTGTTTCACTTTGTGGCCATGTTACTGCCATCGGTTTGCGAAACAGTTGTTTAAGAATGTGAAATAGAGTTTAAAATAGGGCTTCAACTGGCTACTGACACAGTGATGATGATGCAAAAAGGCGTGCAAGCATTACGAAAGATACAAAAGTGTGGGAATGTATACCTTTTAATTCTTTGATAGTCTTTGATCCTCACAGAAGTGTGTGTATTAACTATTTATAAATTAAAATGTTTCTTTAGGGACCACTTCATTTTCTAAATGTGCTGAGGGACATTTTTATTAGATTGAAAAAAATGCAAAAAAAAAACTGATTAGAAAATTAAGTCATTATCTCAGATGAAGAACCACATTTTGCCTTGAGCTGTGTTTTGAATAGCCTATGGAATTTACTTAGATTATTTGAGGTAGAGATTTGTAATTTAAAATGGTACCTCTTTGTTATTTATGTAGACATTTTCATTTTAGGAATGCTAACTGATGGGGGAAAAAAACCTAACATGCTGTGGGAAGAAACCTAACAACCTTAGGGAAGAAAAATGATGGAAATGATAATAGCAGTATTGACAATAAAGTTATTGGGGTAGTAATTAATATTTGCAAATCTTTTAAACCAGGATCATCTAGACCGTTCTTAAAATGTTAACGTTCTGTAGAAATGAAGGATTGGGGAACGTGAAGAGTTAGGGAAAGCTATGACAATGAGTTTCATTTTCAGTGTTTCAAATTCTGGTGACTATAAATTTAATTTTGCACTATCTTTCTATAGTTTCCATCATCAGCATTCTTCCAGGACATCTTAAGGGTAAAAAGCTTGATAAGACTCATTTGTGTCCCAAAATGATTGTCTCACAGGAACATCTTGCACAGCGCTACCTTAAAAAGAGAAATTATGCATTTCTATAGATAAGTAATAAAATAGTTTGCATTCACTTGTTCTTACAAAGTACCAGGTGCTGTTCTAAATGCTTTACATAAATGAACACATTAGTTCTATAAGATAGGTGCACGATTCTTGTTTTAAAGGTGGGAAAAACAGAGGCACAGAGATAAAATAAATTGCCCGAATTTTCACAGCTAGTAAATAGCAGAATCAAGTCTCAAACCCAGGAAGTTTGATTCTAGAGACCATGCTGTCAGTCAGTATTCTCTGCTGCCTCTTTTCTCCTTCTCTTCCTACTTCCTTTCCTTTTCTCCTCATTAAATGCACTATTATACTGATTACTAAAAAGTAAATAAATAAACAAACTTTTTTCCTTTTCTCCCTTCCTCTTTTTCTCCTTTCTATTTCAGGAAAAAAAGAAAAAGAAAAGAAAGAAAGAAAGAAAAAGCAGGCCTAAGTGAAGGGGTGATTGGGTGGAGTTGGACCCACTCAAAAAAGGTTCCTGAGCAGGATGTCCTGCTGGGATCAGAGATGGAAGGAGGAAGGTGCTTAAAAGATCAGAGGCTGGGTTGTGCCAGTAGATGAAATTGGTGACATATTGGGGTAATGAGCAAATACGTAGGTGGATAATGGAAGCCAATTCTTGTAGTACCCTCAGAGGAGAGGGTGTTACAAATAGGAAAAGAGCAAGGCTAGATTGATTCTGATGGTGGATTGGAATTAGAGTTGTCGGTACATTTTCAAGGTATATAGTTAGACATAAGTAAGTATAGGTGTATATAGACATCTTATGTATATACTTATGTATATAGACATAAGTATAGATGCAAGGCTGCATGTGTGTTTATATACAAATATTTCTTAATTCTGGCCTGGAAAAAGACCTGGGAATAGGGTCATCTCGGTAACTCTAAGCATACCTGAGCCCAACCTGCATCGTCAAAAATGAGGTCACAAAGGTCAAGAATTATTGAAAAATGTCCTCTTGGTTGAAGAAGACTAAAGAGTCATGACCACTAAGTGCCACATGTGACCCTGGATTGGATCCTTTTATTGTAAATGAAGTCATTTAGAATGCTAGTCAAATTCGAATGGGGTTTCTAAGTGAAGGATTTATAGAGTTCTTTGTACTCTTTCTTGCAGCTTTTCTGTAAATTAGAAATTATTTTGAAATGAAAAATCGAAATAAATTAATTAATGTCAGGAAAGTAGTTATAGTTATTTTTGTTAGTAAATTTAAAATATTGGTATGTAACGACATTCTCAGAATCAGGAATTATTAAATTCCACTAATCGTGGATTAAAACCAGTTTCTGTTAATTGCAAATAATGAGTCTGAATAATGGCAATATTTTTATGTGCTTTCTTTTGAGAGCATACTTTGATTCACTGAAATACCATGCTTTTAAGAAATGGGCTACATTTCAGCAACCTCTTTCCTTGAATTGCTTTTGCAAAATCATTTTTCTGAATATTAACTGAAGAGTTTTTTAGAACATAGGTTCCAGGTAACTAAGGGAAAGGTGTTTTCTTTGTCTTGGAATAATTTTAAATATAAAAGTCATGGCAGAAATGAAATTTATGAAGCTACACAACTGATTTCCGATTAGCATGTGTTTATCTGGATTGGTAGCTATTTCCTTATAGACGATTTTCTTCTCTTTACAACACTTTCTTCCAGAGATGGGGAAATAACAATATGATATTTTCTAAGGATTTTTTATTTGATGTTCAATTGAGCCCACTTTTATAATCTTTTAAATAATGAATTTATTAAATTATATTTAGAATCCTCAAGATAAGAGCCTTGACCTGTAAGAAATGGGATATTTAATTAGACTATACTGGTTATTAGTGTAATTCCATTATAGCAGATCGTAGTTACCACCTTTTATGTTGTCTCCAATAGCCAAGGAGGGGCTGTTTTTAATTTTTTACCATTATTAAAAAGGTGCCATGATCAACATTTTTGTTATCTAATCAGTTTTTATTTTCCCCTTAGAAGAAATTCCTGAAAGCAGAGTTTCAAGTCAAAGAAGTGCAGTTTTCAAGCTTTTGATAAATATTGCCAAATGATTTTGTAGTCACACAAACTAAAATGCCCCCCACTCACTTTAATGGTTTGTTATTTTTAATATTAGAAATGCTAAAGTATAGTGTATTTAACTTACCAAAATACAGCCTTGGTTTTGAATATTCTGTTGTGTTCTTAGAATGGTGAGTCTGTTAACTCACAGATCGTCATGGTGCTAGAGGATTTAGAAGGTCTTATTCTTAGAGTGGCTTCACAGAAGATGGGATTGCAAGCTCTGACCTCTAGGGAATGTATTGGAAGGCTGTTGTGGAATTTGATTCTCCTTCAAGAAACACTTGGCACTTCTTGCCAGTTCTTTGCTTTTTTGCTTTTTTAAGAGATAGCCTTGGAATTAGAGGCAAAACTCCACTTTCTATTTTAAGCCTTTACCTAGCTTTATTTAAAGCCAAATCTCAACAAGGAACAAATTTGTTCAATTTTCCTCAACAGTGGAATTGGAACAGAGTTGGCCAGCAGCACTGTCTGACAACTCTCCGCTTACTCAAAGTCTGTTGCAAAATCCCTCAGCATTTCTCTGAGTAACCCGAAGACTTCTAAGTCTTTTGGCACTTGGCCTCCTACTTTGCTTCACCCTCAAGAAGATGACCATATGGGTATAAGGATTAACATGTTCTGACCTTTTCTAATATATTTAGATTTCAGACTTGGAAAGTGTGCATATTTTCAACAGTGATGTCCTTTACCCACCATTTACCTTGGTCCGTTTTTAAAACAGTATTTCTAATGATAGCCTCTGTTGCTATTCCTTTGTGATGTCATTTTGGCATGACTCACAGATTTTTCATTTGCTTTGCAGTAAGATGCCATTCCAGGGCAGAGATGGAATGTTTTCTTTTTCCAGTAACTAGCTAGTGTAGTACATCCATTAAATCCAGTTACACATGTAATAGAATGCACTATTGTTATTGGCAGTGACCTCACTGACCTCACTGACTAATTACAGACTGACCCTTTTGACAACTTCCTACTGCTTTTACTTCTTGAATGATTAGTTCCAATGTTGTTTCTGCAGTTGGATTAAAGAAGACTTACACTAATAGTCCTGCTTTGGAACATACTCTGCTCTACTGACATTAAAAAACTTTCCATAAAGGAAGATGGGTATTTATTCTGTCATAGATGAAAAGGGTTAAGAGACTTGTTCAGACCATTCAGTAAGTCAGTGGTACCCATTAGAGGGGATGAGAAAGAAATCAGCCATTCTTTTTTCAGACAGCAGCCAGATGAGTGTGGGTGCAGTGAAGATAGACAAAAATCCACAGAAGAGCAAATAGTATGTGGCACATTTCCCACAAAATATGATCATCATAGCCTGATCCCCATTCTGAATCTAGATGGAAAAGCTAAATGCAGCCACCTTCCAATAGTTCTGGACAATTTATATTGGGAATTAATAAGGAATTATATTAGTTAGGGTAAAAATTAAGTAATCATAACAAATAAACTTCCACGGTACAGTGGCATAATGAAGACAACATTTCTTTCTCTTTAATGTAACAGGTATGAGGTAGTTGGGTTGGTTCTGTTCCATGTAATCAATCAAGTATTAGGAATTTTCTATCTTATGACCCCATCATCTCCTTGGGCATTATCTTTAGGTCTGTGGTTGAAGCTGAGTCATAGGCATGTCCATGTTCTAGCTCACAGAAAAAGGAAAGAAAGGAACTCATGGCTTGACTTTTACATTGCAGATTACCTGGTAGCTGCATACTGTGGGCCTGAACTAGTCATATCCAGCTGTAAAGGAGGCTGAGAAATATATGTGATTTTAAGCTAAGCGGCCATGATTTTCCATTACTGTAAGAAGAAAATAGATAGTGGTGGACAAGTGGCAGTCTCTACTGCAGATTAATTTGTCATAGCACTTCTCATTTACCATTGAAAGTTTTGTCCAATGGCATATAAATAGCACTTGTAGGTATTCAATATACATTGAGTGAGTTGATTCAAGTATGAAGAAAGTATGGCAAGTTCCAATCTACAAACACCAAGTCCTGACTCTTTCCCCATAAATAAACACACACTACCGAGGCACAGATTTTTCCTTCTAATTTAATTGTGCTGCCTACTTAAGCCTAAACTTGTTTGTTCAGCAAAGTGGATATATTATATTTGCTTTACTCAAGTAAGCTTATCTTTTTGAGTGACTTGTGGTGGTCTTTCTGTTTCTCTGGCCACATAAATGGCATTCCTTCCCCTCAGATCTCAGTAACAGAGATGTGACACATACAACTGAGGCCTAATTGAGGCTATTCATATTGTGAGGCTGCTGTCTACTTCTGTATCAAGCACCGTTTGTCATAAAGGATGCTTAAATACAGGAAATCAATCTTGTAACATCAGCAACCACATGGAATACCAGTCTCCTACATCAGACCAACATAAATGGATGCCTAGATGCTCATGTTTATTCCAAATTAAATTTCAGTAGATTTTAACGTTGGGAAAAAAACCTCTCTCCCTGTAGAACCTTATCTTTCGCCTCATTTTTTTTTCTTTTGGTGTCATTTGAAATCATTTCAATGAATATTCTTTAAGCAGCTGCTCTGATTCAGGTGCTATGTACAATGCTTAGCACATGAAGGCTGACACATGGAGAATTGTTTTTAGTTCAGGGAACTTATTCATAAGTGATATAATGAAGGTATAAAAAATATATGCCATAGAATATTGGGGAGGGATAGGTTAATTCAAATGAGAATATCTGGCAAAGGCTTCTTGGGAGAAGGAAGATTTGAACTTGGTCTTTAAACCTTAGATGGGTACGTATTGCCTGGAAGGAAGAAGCACTAAGACACATAGATGGAAAAATTCAGAAAGAGAATGCACTAGTGTGTTTGGAGGGGGCTGGAAAATAAATGAGAAAAACTGTTTAAGTAAATAGAGGCCAAATTGTGAATGGATAAGTAGCTGAGAAGTTGTGTGGCAGAAGTGATCAGGCTAATAAAAGTAAAATTTCTTATAATAAAATCAAATTCAGATCTTAAGTAGTTGTAACTACTCCTGTTATACCTTAAAGATACCCAGCTTTATGTAAAAAGGTTAAAGAAAAGAGTGCTTGAAAACAAATGTTTGTTTATCCAGTGTGTTATACGGTAATCTTCTAGTTTAGTCAAGTGCAGATACTTCATATGCATTTGCTTACTGAGCATTCACTATAATAATAGTTTATTGGTATTCACTATATGCTGGGCATAAATAGTATGCTGACGGAGAAGTAAAAAAAAAAAATGTTTGTTGCTTTTTTCCTACATCTTTTTCTCCATCTTTTAATAACAATCCCTCTCTCTTTGTTTATGTGGTCAGAGGAGCTAGGATTATGACAAAGAGCCTAAACTGAGCTAAGTGGGTCATAAGAGAGAATGGGCTAAAAATTAGGAAAGAGTCAATACAACCCATTCCCACTACTGGACAGATAATTCAACCACAAGCCCAACTAGGCTGGCCTCTGTCTATGTTGGCCTGGATGTTTTATGGTAGAGTCTCCAAAATGCTAACTCAAAGTCGGGACCCTTTGAAAGAATTCTATTACCGAGCCAAATATAAATTTACCTGCCCTATGAACAAAACAATAAAACACACTTCAAGTACTTAGGATGGCCTTCTGGCTTTGAAAATGTGGCTTTGGTGCTCTTATCCTCTTAGGCTGAAGTTTAATATCCCTCATCTCTGCAAAAAGTGCCAGAATAGTTTATGGTTTCTAATGGGCCCCTGTGCTTGCCACAGATGGGCTTCTGCCTTAGGCTGGCTTCCACAGTACTGGCCTTACATATGTGGAACGTTTATAAAAGAGGAACATCTGGGAGAGGTGATTTTGGAAATATGCAGGGACAGTATGTAATATGTTCATATATTTCTATCAATCCAAAGAATAAATTATTTTATCATAAACAGATCAAAACAGCAGAAGCATAGCAGCTGGGACATTCGATGTGTTAATTATATCACTCTTAATCTCCTTATTTCACCTATAGTGTTGTCTTGTCAGAAAGAGTTTTTAGAATGTCTAATACAGTTTCACTATTATAGAAACTAGTAGGAATACCAAGTCAATTTTTGCTGAACTGTAGACATACCAGCTGTTTTACAAAGCTCATGACAGAGGCTTAAAATATTTTTATTCCTAAAAAGGCATAGAATTTTATCATTTTAGCTGCAGGCAGAATAACAACTATCTAGCTTCTGACATATGAATTGTTGCAAAGGAAATGAACATTTTCTGTCTGTTTCTGTGGACCTCTTGACTGTTTCAAAAGTAGTTAAACCGAAAGTGTTCGCTATCTGGCCATTTATTCACTATTCATTCTTAGGTGTTGGGGAGACAGAGTGAATAAGACACAGCCCCTGCCCTCAAGTCCTTCTTTCTCTGTCGTCGAGGAACATGTGTCACTTTTAAACTTGTCTAGTCACTCACTCTTTTGTAGACTACAGTATTGCCCAACAATAGGTCGTGTATCCTCTTTTTTTTTAGTATGAACTTTTTTTTGGTACTGATTAAAATAAAAAAAGCTATATTTAAAACACTCATTACATTATGGGACTATTGGACATTTGACTATTGATGGATATTTGATATTAAGGAACTATATTTCCTTAAGTATTGTGGATATCCTTTTTCGTGTGTTTCTATGGACTTCATTTTTTTTTAGTTGCGGCAAAATACAATAACATAAGTGTTACCATCTTAACCATTTTTATGTATACAGTTCAGTAGTGTTAAGTACATTACATTGTTTGGCAGATAATCTCCAGAACTCTTTTCATCTTGAAAAACTGAAATTCCGTACCCATTAAACGATTCCCCATTTCCCTTCCCCACAGGCCCTTTGCCACCACTATTCTACTTTCTCTCTTTATGAATTTGACTACTCTAGTTACCTCATGTAACTGGGATCACATGGTATTTGTCTTTTTGTGACTGGCTTATTTCACATGGCACGATGTCTTCGAAATTTTTCCATGTGGTAGCATGTGTCAGAATTTTGTTCCTTTGTAAGACTGAATAATATTCCACTGTCTGTATATATAACAATTTGTTTATGCATTCATCCATGAATGAATACTTGGGCTGCTTCCACCTTTTGGCCGTTGCAAATAATGCTGTTGCAAATAATGCTGTTGTGTACAACTGCCTCTTTGAGACTCCGCTTTCAGTTACTTCAGGTATACACCTAGAAGTGGGACGCCAGAATCATGTGATAATTCTATTTTCAATATTTTGAGGAGCCACCATACTGTTTGCTATAGCAGCTGTACCATTTGTTCCCAACAGTACACAGCGTTCCAATTTCTCCATATCTTCACCAACAGTTGTTATTTTGGTGGTTTTTTGTTTGTTTGTTTGTTTGATAGGAGCAAATATAATATATGTGAGGTAGTCTAATTTGGTTTTAGTTAGCCATTTAGTAAATGTTTATGGAGTACCTACTGGGTAAACAACCCTGGGCCAAGTTGTATGGAGCTCTGAGAGTGTTTCCTGATCAACAGTTACCTAGCGGCACCAGCTAAGAATCAGATGCATCTGTACCTTCCACTTTCTAAAAGGGTCACTAACATAAGGTTAAGGGTCTGCAATACTGACCCAGTTGCAAGATGTAGAACTCTCAAGACTTCACATGAAAGGAAACCCAAGAGCAGATTATGAGCAGATTATATTTAAAATGTATTTGCTAATCTCTTATTGGCACACATGCCATTGTAACATATGATCGGATTCCCTGACTAGGCTAGGAAAGCCTGTTGAAGCAAAAAATGATAACTAGGTATGATAGCTTTTGGTAATAAAGCATTGTTTCAGTCACATATGTTCCTGCTTCCAGGTTGTGACATCGGCAACATGAGATCCTTGCTCGACGTTTCACGCACACCCTGAATAAAAACAGGAGTGGGATGCCTTGCCCTTGACCCTCCTTTCCCCTATTCATAAGCAGTGGCGTGTGTCACAGCGAGGACTCAGCAGAAAGAACCTGGAGGCAGGATTCAAGGAGCTGGGCTGGGTGTGCACTACAGACGCTTTTGCAGACCAATCATTTAACTTGCACATATACATAAAAGAATGATTTAAAATAGTCTTCCTTGTTCCCTGGGTGTTCAGAACCATGAAACCAAGGCCATTTTTCACCCTTATATGAATTCCCCTTATACCTTAGTTATCCTTCATTCGTGAGCCAGACTTAAACTGAACACAGCTTTTTAATACTTAGTGTGGGTCAGGCCCTGTTCTGGGCATAGGGGTGGTGAAAAGGATAACTTAGTCTCTGAACTCATGGATGACACTTAGGGTCTGTTGGTATTTATAGATTATTCATAAGGCAGGGCTCTTAGTTGAAAGACTGACTAAACATTTTGCAGTAGTACCCCAGATTTCCTTACCAGAAAACCCAGCTCCCTTCCCCTGCCTTGATATTTGCTGCCAAAATCCATGGTATGCTTCAAAACATTTTCTATTTTGGTAGTGCTTCTAACTGGGCATGATATGAATTCCCCTTATAACTGGGCATGATATGAATCTATATATATATATATATATATATATAGAGAGAGAGAGAGAGAGAGAGAGAGAGAGAGAGAGAGAGAGAGCGAGAGAGAGAGAAGGTTTTGCTTAAAATGAAATATAGTGTTAGAAAAAGCATACATATTAAATCATTTATTCATATATACATTATTCCTTTGGAGCTAAGAATAAGGATCATCTTGATGTTTACATGGACTCCACGTAAACCATTAGGCCTCTTTAATTACACTCTCCCTTTTCCTTCTCTTTGGCAGGAAGGATGGGACTTGACAGGGATGTAAATCTCTTGGTTGAATCTGATTTTAACAGCACGTACCTTCAGAAGAGGGTGGTGGAGGCAGAGTCTCTGATGAAGCACATGCCCCTGGGAGCCAGTGTCCCCATGGAACAAAACTCTACTGGGACGCTTCAGTTCCCCCGCCTGCATGTCCTCTTTGGGTTCACCTTGGATTGCATTTCTGAGAAGTCTGGAATCCGTTGAATTGCGTACAGGGATGTGGGCAACTGAACAAAAAGTGTTTTATTTATTTCCTGTCAGGCTTTTAACAAACTGTGGTTATAATGGGAGAGAAATGCATTCTGTCCACAACACAAATTGCTTTTCTTCCTGAACATTATGGTGGTACTTCCTGGCCCAGGATTTCCATGGTTGTTGAATTTGGTCTCTCTTTTGTTGGTTTGTGAACTAACAAAAAAAAGAACAAGACCTTTGTAACCCAAATGATGAAGTAATAATTAAGTCCTTTATAAAGGCAAGCTTATTCCCACATCTTATTCCAAGGTACAGGACATACTTTCTCATTAGGAAGCATTTCAAGTACTCACTGGTAGTGTATCAGGCATTAGAGAGAATAAATAAATGTGACCTTATCTATATAGAGCTTCACCCCTGAGAGAGATACCTTATGCACGTACAGGCGTGTTCTGAAATCTGTTAATGTTATACAGTAACAGTGTTGGTCAGACTCCCTAGAGTAGCTCCCGCACAACACCCACTTTTTATTGGTTAGTTTAGAACACAAGAGTGCATCAGGCGATGTTTGTGTGTGTGGCCCAGGAAAGATTGGGGGTGGGGGTTGGCGTGGTGGAGAGCTGGTTGGTGTGAGAAGGCTCATGAGAGTAATGCTTCCCAGGTCATCCTTGTCAATACGCAAGTCCCACGGGCAACTACTTTTTTGATAATAAATGTACTACATTTTAATGCATATTCTTCTTTTAAAAATTCATGGGGAAAGCCTAGCCATGTTGGGTCAGCACATGATTTTTGAGGCCTTCCCTACTGAGTGACCCATGAACTCTAACTCCACCACCTTCTCCCCCAACCCTCCAAATCTCACTTTCTGAGAAACACCAGCAACAGCTCTAGAATTTCTATATATAATGGGATTATGGGAGCAATAGGATCGGGAGGGACTCCAGGGACTTGCTTTGGGCCACACTTTCAGAACTAACACAAGTTTCAGTTCAGATTGCATGTACATTCAAGGCAACTCATGGGGCTGATAGAGTTATAAGCACCATGCTTTGGTGAAGAGCTCTTCTGAATTGGTGGCTGCCATGCTGCAACATGCAAGGCCACCACCCATGCTCTCTTTGATACGAGAGATAGCTATCCTGCTATTGACTCTCTAGTGTGTAGTGTAAGACAGTGAGCCATGAGTACAGTGAAAATAAGCTTCTTTCCTCTGTTGAGTCAGATACCATGCTCTTTGGTATCTAATCATAAGAACAACAAACTTGCCTTGCTGCCAGCTTCCTAGTTGCCATTATTATAAAAAAAAAAAAAAAGTTGGCTAAACAACTTGCACCAGACTTCAATATTGTCAGACATCCAACCTGTCGCAGAATCATCAGATGCTGGTGCCCTGTTCCCCCCAATAAGGCCAGCTGAGTTCTCTTGAGCTTGGTTCCAATTACTGTGTAGTTCTTTCCTAGTATGCCCACCCTGTGTTACTAAGATTTTGTGAATTTCTTCATGCTTATCCCCATTATCACTTGAATGACCAGCTTTGACATTTGTATGGACTTTTCTCCCTTCACTTTTTAGCTCCTTTTTTCTTCTCTGTACCTATTCCATACTTTTCTGTCTCTTTTATCACCTCCTACACTCTCCTCAATATTTTTTCTTCTTAAACCTGTCTCATTATATCTTCTTGGATGTACTAATGGTTTACAGTGTTTTCATAAATTAGCTCAGTTGTTAAAAACTTGTCTGATATGACATATAACTGGGTCATTTATGGGTAGTGTTGTGGTCAGAAATGACTCTAAGGGGTCTTTTCTTACAGCTACATTAAGCAGTAGCTTAATTGAGAGCCTTTAACAGTGATCCATCAAGTCTTTTCAAAATAAATGAATGCCCCCCCTTTTTTGTTAACATTTTATTGAGCACCGACAAGAGGCAGGCAATTTATGTGATGTCGATATCCCATTTTTACAGCTGAGGAAACCGAGACTCAGAGTTTAAGTCCTTTCTCTAGACTCACAGTGCTGGCGAAGGGACAGAGTCACAATCTAAACTCTGCTCTCTATGGCTTTAGCCAAGCCCTACCACTTGTGTCACAGAAGCCCCTTCACGGATAAGAGAGCTCTTGGTTTTTGGAAGCCCTCTTGACTGTTTCTCAAGTAATTCTTCCTTAGCTGCTTATCTGCATGGAGAATAGGAGTAAAAGGTCTGACATATTCCTTTCTTCTTTGGGAGATTGCCAAAAATGTTAATTTAAAGTATACTCTAAGAAATGTAGGTTTTTCTTCTGAAGGAGCTCCTATAACATATAACCAATAATAGGATACAAAACTAATGACCCAGGAATCCATGACTAGTCCAAAGTTTATAACTAAGTTCAGCATGCCAGACCGATAACGAATCAAAAAGGGAAAAGCCTTTGGGGAGATGATTGAAATATTAAAGCAAAAAAAAAAAAAAAAAAAGTGCATCAGTAACCCATGGGAATACAAGTGGCCTCATTCATTTAGAAGATCTTTATTTTGTTTGGAGTTTCCTAAGAGAACGATCTCAGCAGGATAACTTTTTCTTAGAAGTTCATAATTGGAGAACAAAGTTGAAATCCATATTGAAGAATCTGATGCAAGGTGGGGCTGGGAGGAGAATAATCAACATGAACTTAATAGTGTAAAGGCTACATAGCATTTTCTTTTTTATAATGGGTTTCTTAGGTTTGAGAAAAACATGTTATATTCTGTGCTGTATAGGTGTTCATGTGGGAAGTCATCTGCATAATCAGATCTATAGAGAGCTTACATTTGTATACCATGTAACATTTCCACAGGGGTTTGAGGAATTCATCTGAGCTTCACGCAGCTCTCTGAGTGAGAGAGTGTGGATGTACATATTCCCATTTTAGCGATAAGAAAACTGAAGCCCAGAAAATTTATGTGATTTGTAACACATCCACCTAGAAATTGGCAGGAACAAAAGAAGCTGGACCTTATGAGGTATCGTGATATAAATGGTCAGATAAAAGACTTTGGAATTGAATAGTATGGAGTTGAGACCTAGCTCTTTTATTTACTAGCTGGCGAACCTTAATCAAGTATTAAGCTTTATATCCCTCAGTTTCTTCTTCTATGTGATTATGATGATGATGATAAAAAAGACCTAAAAGAACTATTCTTAAGATTAAGTGATGGTCAAAAAGTACTCAGCACAGTTCTTAGCACAAAATAATTACTCAATAAATGTCAGCTCCTATTGCAATGGGTTTGACTCCTAGTCCTGTGCTCCTTCCTCCATATCATCCTGCACCTACTGGCTATGGAAGAAGCTTTCAAGAAGACTTCTCCCCTGGACTGCTTCAAATCTGGAAATTAGATGGTCCTCTGCTCTTTCTCACCTCTCTGCTTTCTGTTACTGTCTAGGGACTTCACTTCTTGCCCATGGGAATGGTCTCAACATTTCAGTAAAAAACATGAGTAGAAAGTTCAGAAGTTCCAGTCACCAAGCACCATCACTGTCCCAGCAAGTATCACATCGAACTATTTTCCCTTAGCAACTTAAATTGGTGATTGCAAAGATTAAATTTCCCATTCCAGGCTGATTTCTCAAGGATCATCCCATCAGTAAAAACTGTGCCCAGCCCTGTGCTAAGCATACAAGAATGCCTTTTTACTTCACTCACTAGAAAAGAGGTGCCCCACCCTAAGGGGAGAAGTCTAGGCAACTGAAACCTATACCTTTAAGTGCTTACACCTCAAAGAATTTCTTTTGATCATAAACTTTTCTAAGATACATAATACTTTCCCATGCCTTTTAAAACTGACCGTGATCTTTAAGCATATCCACCATCACACTGTGCGGTAATGAAGTCGCTTTCGTGACTCCTTAGGCATTGCTGGAGTAGGTAGGGTGCTGCCTTTCACCCTGAAATGCTATCCGTCCTACACATGTGTGCTTTTTGACTCCTTATACCTACTGTTTCTCTTTGTATAGCTGTCCTCCTTACCTCTTATTCTTAGCTATCACTTCTTTTTGTCAGAATCTGCTTAGTTGCTGCAGTTGTATCTAAAATAAGATCCTTAGTGAGGCCCAGGCAGCCTCTCCTTCAAGTTAAGTGCATGAAATTCTGATACTTCTGACTTGTAGCTGCATTTGAGGTGGCCAAGGTTACTGCTTCCAAGGAATTTAAACCCAAATGGGAAGAGAAGATTTACACTTTTATGGACGAAATAGAACAAGTGTGTTCATAAGAAAGTGCTTAATCTTGATAGTAAGTACATCAGGAGTTCAGATTAGATGAAGCTATTAGAGAAGGCTTCATAGAATAGGAGCAACTTAAGCTAAACCTCAAAGGACTACTTAGAGGTATTTGTTCATTTATTCACTCATCCATTCAGTAAATATGAAGTGTCTGTTATTGTGTTGTAGGTGCAGAAGATACAGTGAACAAGAAATGTTTCTGTTCCCATGGAACATATATGTGAGAATAGAAGGAAAATAGACAGTAAAAAAAAAAACAGAAACAAGAGTATATCAAAGGGTAATATTGCTGGAAACAAATAAGATAGAAGAATAGGAAAAAAAACGATAGAGACTGATTGGGTGAGGGTTTCAGGGGCCACTTTAGGGAAGGTGGCTGGGAAAAGCCACAATAGAGATGAGATTTTTAGCTGAAACTTTAATGGTGAGAAGGATCTGGCCATAGGAAGGACAAAGAAACAGAATAAGGGGAACAGAAATGAAAAGGCCTCCAGGCTGGTATGAACTTGGCAATGGTAAGGAACAGAGGAAAAGCTACTGAGGCCGGAGTCAGGGGAGGGCTGGGAATATCATCAGAGAAAAAGGAAGGACAGGAGCACATAGGAGTTTAGATTTTACTGTAAGCGCTCCAAGAAGCCAGGGAAGGTTTTAAGTGAGGAAGATGTGAACCAATTGTTTTTTTAAAAGGTCGCCTGGCTGCCGTGAGAAGGTGCAGATTGGGGCAGGAATGGAGAAGATTGTAAAGACAGGCATTTTAAAAACAACAACAACAACAACAACAACATAGAATCCAAGAAGTGAGAAAGAGAGAGATTGAGAGAGAGAGAGGTGGTGGGGTGGGGAGGCATAACTGTATGGAATTTATTACATAGAGAATAAATTTCTGTATCTGAGAGGGCTACATTTCTGTTTATCCTTCTGCAAAACAGCTTAAATTGGGGATTCACATCATTAATGCCAAGACTTGATTGCCTCTGAAAGTTCACATAAAAGAAATTACACTGTACCAGTTTCTCATACCAAAATAGCTCTTCCTTAAACTCTGCTGGCATATGCCCCTAAATGAATCTAGGGCTTTGGAAGATGAATCTGGAGTGATTCCAGCCAGATATTTAGAACACATTTTATTCTGCTGCTCTCTCAGTAAGAATAGCTGACATTTATAGAGCTCATACTGTGTGCAAGGCGCAAACCTACATGTGTATGTGTATTACCTTATTTAATATTAACATTCCTTTTTATCCCAATTTTGCAGATGGGGAGAGAGGCACAATTGCCAGTTGGCTTGTTCAAGGTGACAGATAATAAGAGGTGATATAAGGATTGGAACCCAGGCAGCTTGGACTTTGAGTCCATGCTGTTCACCACTGTATCTCCCTCAGGCCTCAGTCATGTTCCTGAAGGAATGTTTGAGGATACAAGTGTGGATGGAGCATGTGGCAAATCCAAGAGGTACAGATGAGCTGCCACTCAGTGCTACTGGAAAGAGCTTGCTATTCTGCTCCACCCCCATCTGCTTGATTTCTTTTTTGTAAAACAGCTACTGTAATGCACTCCAGCCCCAAAGTGGCTTCTTCTTTGATAGAAGGATGGTAGACATTTATTGTTGGGTTTATTAAAAATAATAATAACATCAAGCAAGCTTTCTGAGCCCTTAAACAAAAGATTTTATGGACTCAGGGTTGGTGAATTTTCGTTTCATTTCATTTGTTGGCTCTGCCAGGTATCAGCCAAAAAAAAAAAAAAATTATCCTGGCAGCTTCTACATGCTTTTCAACAAAGATAATAGTTCAGTACTATAAGGAAGGTTCATATTGCAAAGACTTCATTACTTTTCGTATGTATTCTGTGAAATAGGGTAATAAATAATTTAACCCAAACTTTGCTAATTTATAGAATAAATGTACAGAATTCATGTTGCAATAGCTTATTTTTCTCAATAATTCTCAAAGTTTGGTAAATTTCACTGGGCTTCCAAGTCATTAAAGAGAATCGCAGGCTCTCTCCAGCTCTCTGCTGCTGCCCATCTACTCCCAGGACAGCTATGTCTGACATGTGCTGTCCTGGGAAAAGCATTTTCAGGGCTTCGCTATTGCGTAGTAACTTTTGCCTCCCTCTGAACGACTATATTGTAGATGAATGAGTTAGGCCAAGAGCTCGGAACTCGCCAAAGTCTAAATGACAGGAGAATAATGAACTGTGTTTGTACATCTGCAATTCTCAAGGCTAATTGTTTGGTCATGTCAGTAAAAGGTTTTTGCTTTTTATTAGAGCCGCATGAAATAAAACTGCCTCGTTTTCAACAAGGAGTTGGAATTTCACAAGTTCCACACTTCTCATAAAGGTATAGATGCAATTTAAATCAGATATTTGGTTTGAATGCATTTTATTTTCTACTCAGAGCCCTCCCTAGACTCTGCATCTGTCTCACTGATTTCTCTAGGCCTCTGTGTCTTGCCTTATCTTTGGATTGTCACACCACCTAACACCAAGCTTTGTAGGCAGTATGTGTCTACTATGGGTTTGTGAAATTGAACAGCTCTGAGCATTTCACCAGATTGCATTTAAATAACTAGCATTGAAAATATCTTATGAAAAAGAACCACAGTTTATACTTTTAAAATACATGTTTCTCCCTAACTTTGAGCCATTCCAAGATCTCTGTTCTCACATGGCCTAGATTCTTATATTCTGCATCCTGAAAACAAACTGAGATACATATTTTATCTTGCCCTTAATGCTCAGTCTAAAATACCCTCCCAGCCACTTGTATTTAAAATGCTGTGATATGCATCAGAATTTCCCTATGTGGAAGATGCCAACACAGTTTCATTTATAATGAAATGGATGTCATATGCATATTTCCTTGACATCTCCTCAGTAGTTGTATATGTTCAAGGGCTATGTTTTGTTCTGTGAGTGTGCTTATCAGCTATGCTGATGACTTCAATATTCCCATCCAAAGGGGGAGCTCCCAGAGAGCCTGTCTTCCCCAGTAACACTGCTGAACACATAGTAAAATGTTTAGAAAATGCTTTGTAAAAATGAAAATGTTAATATATATGGACCAATTGGCTGAGTAAGGATTATTCTCTTTTTTTTTTTTATTATTATGAATTTGTGCTTGAGGAGAGAGAAGTAATGTTATAAACCTAATTATATTTAATTATATTTTAATATCTTCTCTATAGCACTAGGCTGGGAATCGTAAAGAAATAAATAGCACAAGAACTGTCCTTTTTGCAAGGGATTAGTTTATAATCCCTCCTGGGTGGTCTCCAGCCCCCCAGTCTTTCTCCCAGGACCAACCGTGCTGTACCTCTCGACCACATCACTGTTCCAAGAAGAGAATTTCTTCCACTACTGAAACTTATGTAGGGTTTTGGCATTCACTGCTCTTCAGTAATTGACCCCAATGTATATACCCCTCCTACATCATCTTTCTCTGCTCTAGCAGCAGCCCAGGACCTGGGAGGGCTAGTCTCCACTCCCCTGTGGCCCTCACTGACATGGCACCCACTCTTTTCAGACAAGCCAAGGAAGAGGTGTCATGCAGTAATGGTTGGAGCAGAGGACTCGGGGTCAGGCAGGCATGGGTTCAAATTTGGGTTGTGCTATATACTAGCTGAGTGCCTGTGAGCAAGTTATTTAAACATTTTGAATGTGGTTTTCCTCATCTGTGTATGTAGTGCCTCCTGCGAGATGTTTATAAAGATGGAAATGAGGTTAAGTATGCCAAGAGCCAAATGGTGCCTGGCCCATGGTAGGTGCTCGGTGCGTAAAGCTGCAGCAGTGCTGCATCCTTATGAAGGCTTTGCTCCAACTGCCCGCCACACTCAGAATCTGAGTCACAGACTTCCTACGAGGCAGAAGCCTGAATCTTGTTTTCTTTTGAATTCCCACATGTCACCTAGTCTGACAGACAAATGAAGCTTGACAAATACTTATTGACTCTTGTCTAAGTGATAAAAACAGTCTTACCTCCTCTGGCCAAGGGTATAAACCGGCAGAATGTGTATGAAAGGAGGCCATCCTGGATCACCTATGACCATGCTTCTCTGACTTCCAGAGTGGGCTCTGCATGACTCAGGGAATGAGCTCTCATCCCCCAGTTTTTCCTAGGTGCTGACCCTTACCCAGCAATGGGCACAGCCATGCAGAGCAGCAATAAACAAAGCAGCTATGATCTCTGCCCTCAGACAGGTCATGATCTGGGGGGAAACGTGCTTCAATAAACACACATTAGTCTATATTGAGGAAAAGAAAAGGGTGCCATCAGAAAGAAGGGGAGAGGGGACTGATATGGTTTGGAAATTCAGGGAAATCCCCTTTGAATGGTACGAATTACATAATAATTGAAATGATTTATAGGTTACTTTGTGTATTCTATACACATCACAAAAATTAAATCTCATCAAAATTAAAATTCAAAATAATACAATAAAATAGCTACTATTATTCCCCCTTTAACAAACAAAACTGAAACTCAGGGAGAGTAATTCTTACCCAATCAACCACATTAAGGGGTAAAGCCTGGACTTCTGCCAAGAGTGTCCACAGACCTGGGCCCATGGTTCAGTGATTAATTTGTAATTCTCCTTGCCAGGACCCCTTTGCCAGATCGCCTGCAAGCATTAGTTTTCAGAATGGGTGACCAGCCAGGGAAGCATGCTGGAGTAGGGCAGACAGTAAAATCAGTGAACACCGAATGTCATCCTTTAACCAAAAACTCATGATCTCTCCTCACTTACAAGCTGAATGACTTAGTCATATGATAAAGCTTCTGCTTTTCTCTCATTAGGCCCTCAGCAACTGGTGACTGATTCCCAGTGCTCAGCTGCCTCCTGTTTTCCACTTATTTATATAAAGTCAAGAAAGCATCACAGTGTTTTCCCAGTCAAATGAGTTATGCGATTTCTGTTACTGCAGTGTTCGTACCTCATAATTCTATCCCACGAGTTTCCTAATAAGGTTTTATTTTTAAAAAATTGCTAAGCAGAAGATTCTGTTCTCATGTGGGATGAAACCACATCATCCCTTCCAACCTCATCCAGTTTGCTGTCATCCCTCCTCCTGCCAGGACAAGAATGCAACCTCCATGTTCTTGCCCCAAAATGGAAACTTCTCTAGGTCAGAGACCCAGCACTCCATAGACCCAGTACCAAGGCATTGAATGAGACTCTAACATGTGGGAGAGATGCTGTCTGGGCTGCTTCTGCCTCTCACTTCTTTCCAGATCATTGATGAGTAAACGGCTCCATTCACTAAAGAAGATGATAATTGCAATAATGAAAGCGATTTTATTTGTCGAGTAATTTCTCCATGCCAGTCATCCTAACTGCTTTATATGCATGGTTTAATTTAATCCTCACCAGTTTTCTGAGGTTGCTATTATTAAATCACATTTGAGAGTTGAGGAAACTGAAACTCAAGATGGACAAGTGATTTGCTCACGACTCAAACCTGGATCTGTCTGAATCCTGAACCTGGTTCTTAATCAATTTGTGTGGGCTTTGGAGCAGATGGAGTAGAAAGTTCCCCGTTTCACTTTAATTTCTAATCATTTGATTCACTGTGGGTGCCCCTTCCCAACTAACACAGTGAAGTAGGGGAAATGAAGGGTATTACGGTGACCCTAACACATTGCTGGATTACAGAACAACTTTGTCAACTTCCTGCAGCTTCATCCTCTCGATTCCAAGCCACCTCACCATTAGCAATGAAGAGGTGTAACCTAACCATCACATCCCACTGAGGTCCTTAGTTTTCACCTGAGTAGTAGTCTATCATAATGTTTGTATTTCTTGGTTGAAAGGTCTCAGGTGGGAACCCAGTTACTATTTTTGGTAGATGTGAATTTCTGTGATGCTTAGAAATTTTATTGGTGATCAGTGAAGGTACTCACTGGAATTTACCCCATGAGTAAAAAGAAGACCCATGTCTTGTACTCTCTCACCTCTTCATGTACCACTCTGATAAGCAGAAGTCTAAGAAAGAGACGGAAAATGACTTGCCCCAAGTCATGTAACTAGCCGACTTAATCTGTCATCCATTCGATCAAAGAAACATGGCAGCAATTACACTGATTTTTTAAAATTTACTTCTAGAGAAATTTTAATATAACATTTGGTTAATAACAATACTTTGTCTCCTAAGGGAATTTTATCTGTTTCCCCCCCACACACACTTTTTTCAAACCAGCTTTTAAGCAAATGTTTAGGAATTTCTTGTGTATATGAAGGGATAATTATTGTTTTGCTCTTCAGTCTTAAAACAAATTAACCAAGCAGAACTATATTTTAAACATGTATTTAATTGTAAGATAAATAATTCAGATGCGGAGCATCCTCTTGAATACCATGTGATTAAAATTGTCCCCATATTTCATGTACTATATATTATCATAATATTTTCTCTACACATTTTTAGTCAAAAAATTATCATCGGCTTTTGAGCCACTCTTCTCTCGCTCAGGCCCGCTTCCACATCTGTAAGTGTACTTTCTCTTCTAATAAAGTTTTTCTTTTCCGCTGTAAGTAAAAAAAAAAAAAAAAAAAATTACCGATTCCTCTTTTACCTTTTAAAGTGCAAAAGGCAAAAATTTACTTTTCTTACTGATACATTTTTGAGGCAGGTTCTCTATATACCAATAAATAAACACAAGTATTAGTCACCCTTAATATTACTGGTTTCCTCTTTCATAGCCTTATCTCATTTCCTTTATCTTGATAAGGCTTTGAACCAACATCTCTCACATCTACCTAAATTTCCTTAGATATCTGGTCAAGTGAACAAAGTGCCTTCTGTTTTTGAACATTTATTTTTTTCGCCTTAAAATGAAATACCATGAGCTTTTAAGTGTGTTCAGGAAATTAAAAGCTGAGATCCCTGCAGGAACCATAAGATAATGATACATGGATGATAAGTGTAACAAATTGCACATATATCTGAAAGAGCTGAGTCATCACTGCCTTTTTGCTGTGAACAAATACCAATTCCCCGACCTTAAAATCTTCAAACGTTAAGTTAATGCATTTTATTTCCATTTCCAGTGAGTTGTTTGAGGCACTGTTACACATGAGTTCTGATGGGTTTTCTATTACCAGGATATTGATACTTGCCAACACTCAGTTAATTTACTTTTCATTTTCAACTCCTTATGGAATGATATGTCGTTAGTTGTTACTTTTCAATCTTGTGTTCACGCTTTCATATTGCAATTACTCAGCTTTTAATAGAAAACTAAATGGAAAAATCCTGCTTGGGTGTGAAATATGTGAATGTGCAGGTTACATATTTTCTGCCCGTTTCTTCTTGCATCATACCTCAAAACTTCTCCAGCCTATCTCCTCTCTCCCAACAGCATAATGAAATAGGGCATAGCCTCTAGAATGAGCTAGCTGATTGCATGGTAGTATTCCTTGGTAATTATGCCTATAAGAATCAGAGAATTAAAAAGAACTTGATAGTAAGATAATATTCTCCATGAAAATACAGTCTTGAGTTCAGCAATAATAAAAACTCATATCCAACAAGGCAGGGTTCTAGTGCAGCAAACAATGCCTAGGGAATGGCTTCTCCACCCAAAAGGTGGAAGTTACCTTAGAGAGTAAGCCAGTCAGGGAACACTGAGAACCTCCCCTTTGCAGGAACCTGCTGGAAAATAGGAAACAAACCGCTGCTGTAGACCAGGTTTCCTGAGGCTACAACTTCATGGCACAAAGCAAAGAAGGGAGAGCGTGAAGATAAATGGGAACCTTTTCTAGAGATACTTCCTAATTTTTCATTTTCTCATGGCTGTGGTTTTTGAATACTGCTGTTTCTGAATACAGCTGTTTTGTTTTGCATACATTTTGAGCCATGTATCTTTGAGCACTTACTGAGCAAAGAGGTCCTTTCTTTCCCACTGATATTCCTTGCTGCTGAATAATTAACCATACATAGATCGTTTTGTTCTCAGAACTCTAATGCACTATGTACACCTCTTGCTCCATGATGTCTCTTTGCCACTTTCATAGTAGAAATGGACTTTTAAGCAATTCCCTGATAATAGCAAAGCACTTACAGAGGCACAAAATGGGAATGGTAAAGTTTCTGGTTAATAATTAGTGTAAATGTAGGTTAAAACCTGTTTGGAATTTGCAGGTAGCTATATTTGCTTTGTACGTGTGAGAGTGTGTCTGTTTGGTGTGATATACATGATTTTGCATGCTAACCTGTGTTTTGAATGTGTGCTACACAAATCTCTGATAGATTCTGAATTTGGATTTACTTGATGAATTCATAAAAAACACGTTCACCAAAAGCTCATCATAGCTCAGGTACTGTCTAAACTGACTTAAGTGGCTGGCCAAACAATACACTGTTGTATCAAAGCTTGTTTTGGGATTTTAATAAAAACTAGAGATCAGATACACAAGTGAAATACAATTTTCAGGGCTTAAATATCAGAGATTGTTCAGACTTGAAGGATGTAGTACGTGCGTATCTATGATTTAAGTACATCATTTCCTATTGATACAATTTCAGTTGCAGGCTACAAAAGGGCCTGGAAGCTATATCAGTATCAATCTGTGGATTCAGGCATTGAATAACTGACACTAAGCTACTTAAAATCAGCAGACTAAAGTTGTCTTTCTTGTTAGTAAGTGAAACAAAGAATTACTTATTAAGTCTGAAACTTTGTCAATAATTTTAGAAATAAATTTCCGTTAAGACTTCTCATTTTTTCACATTTATAGTACACAAAGCATTTTAAGTAGATTCCTTTTGAATTTTTTATTTAATATAAACTTTAATAAGTTGATAGTGGATATTTGAAGCAATTTACTTTTGATAGATCTGACATTTACTGTTGCACTGGTATAAAGGATTGTTAACTAAATTAAATTGTTACACTAAATTAGTTGTGAAATCCATATTAGAAGGAAGTATTTTAGGAAGTATTTATTAGGCATTTGTCTAATGTCTGGCTTTTTGTCAGACACAGATTCTTAAGGACATTCTCTTTGTAATTTTTTTGGATACTAATGGGACTCTGTAGAGAAATTCTAATAACTTCGATCTAGTCTTTCAAACAAGTTTGAATTATCTCTGAAAACATTTTGATAATATTTATGTTATATATTTGGAAAGTATTAAGCTACATTCATTTAAAAATATTCTGAAGTTCAATAACCTCTATTTCAGACCAGTATTTAGGCCCAACTTCTCTTTTTTAGATTTTTAGTGTCTTTTTCATTTTTTCCCTTTAAGTTACAGGCTTTAGATCGTCCTCTTTTTTTTCCTATGATGTCTCAGTTTAAGTGTCTTATTCTCGGAGAAGCTTTCTTTAGCATCTCAGATCAGGTTGGGTTCCCCTCTTTGTGATCTCAAAGCACCCTAGATTTATTTGTAGCATTTATCATAATTAAAATTACATAAAATTACATTAATGCTTGCTTTGCCTAAAAGCTTCGTAGGATCAGGTCCATATTTATCTTGCTCATGGACAGTGCCTGGCACCCACTAGGTACTTAATAGATATTTGTGGAGGGAATAAGTGAATATGCAAAAAGTGCAAGTCTTCAGTCCTTGCCTGCTTCACATGAGCTGTTCTTGCCTGAACACACTTAACTGGGGAATATTTCAAAATCGAGGATTAAGGATAGATTGAACCACATTTAGTTTCTTTCTTTGATTTTGAATCTCTCATATGCCTTATTCTGCTGGTCCCTTTTTTGCTTCTCATTTTCAAAACGGGTCTTTTCTTAATTCTAGAAAGAAATTTGTAAACACCCTAACAAGAAGTTTATGCAGTGACTGTCTTCTTTCTGTTTTTTTTTTAATAAATTTTTAATTTTCAGTTACAGTTGACATACAGTATTATATTAGATTCAGGTGTACAACGTAGTGATTAGACATTTATATAATTTTTGAAGTGATCACACCAGTAAATCTATTACCATCTGACACCATACAGTTATTACAATGTTATTGATTATATTCCTTATGCTATACTTTACATGCCCATGACTTTTTTTTTTAATTTTTGTTTTTTATATTTTTATTATTTTCAATTACAGGTGACACACAATATTATATTAGTTTCAGGTGTACAACAGTGATTGGACATTTCTACAACTTTGGAAGTGATCACCCCAATAAATGCAGTACCCATTTGACACCATACATAGTTATTACAATACTACTGACTACATTCTCCATGTTGTACTCTACATTCCCATGACTGTTCTGTAACTACTAATTGGTACCTCTTAATCCCCTCCCCCCTTCACCTATCCCCCCACCTCACAATCTGACAAGAGTCAAAATGTTCTGTATCTATGAACTCGTTTCTGTGTTTGTTTATTTATCCTGTTCTCTAGATTTCACATATGACATTTGTCTTTCTCGGATTTACTCCACTCAGTACACCCTCTAGGTCCATCCACATTGTTGCAAATAGCAAAATCTTATTCTTTTTTATGGCTGAATAATATTCCATTTTGTGTATGTGTGTGTATGTGTGTGTGTGTGTGTATGTGTGTGTATCACCTCTTCTTTATCCATTCATTCATTTATGGACACCCAGGATGCCTCCATATCTCAGCTACTGTAAATAATGCTGCAATGAACATATGGATTCACCTGTCCCTTCAAAATAGTGATTTAAGTATCTTCAGATGAATACCCAGAAGTGGAATAACTGAGTTCTTCTTTGTCTCTTGTGATAGCCTTTGTTTAAAGTCTATTTTGTCTGGTATAAGTATTGCTACCCCAGCTTTTTTTCTGTTTGTTTTCATTTTCATGAAACATCTTTTTTCATCCCTTTACTTTCTAGTCTGTGTCTTTCGATCTGAAGTGAGTCTCTTTTAGGCAGCATATGTAAGGGTCTTATTTTCTTATCCATTCAGCCACCCTGTCTTTTAATTGGAACATTTAATCCGTTTACATTTAAAGTAATTATTGCTAGATATGTACTTATTGCCATTTTACTAATCTTTTTTATCTTTTTTTCTTTTTTCTTCCTCTTAAAGAAGTTCCTCTAACATTTCTTGTAATACTGCTTTGGTGTTGATGAACTCCTTTAGCTTTTTCCTGTTTGGGAAGCTCTTTATCTGTCCTTCAACTCTAAATGATAGCTTTTCTGGGTAGAGTAATCTTAGTTGTAGGTCCTTGCTTTTCATCTCTTTGAATATTTTGTGCCAATCCCTTCTGGCCTGCAAAGTTTCTGTTGAGAAATCAGCTGACAGTCTTTTCTCTTGCTGCGTTTAAGGTTCTCTCTTTGTCTTTAACCTGAAAGATAATGGTATTGAAGATAGATCTTACACGATGGATGCAGCTTTGATAGGTGAGGATAAAATCCTGGGAAGGCACAACAGACAGAGAATAGTATGAGCAAAGGCACAAAGGTGGGAAGATGTGTGAAAAATAGTGATGTTTCCATTAAGCATGAATGTATCCTATGCCAGTCTCAGGAGAGAGAGACTAAGCAATAAAGCTTACAAAGTAGGATGGGCTATTATCTTACTAAAAGTATCTTCTAAAGCTGAAGTCATTAAAGTTCTTTAAAAGAAAACCATAGCTATATCAAACTCAAGGATCACCTTCAATTCTAATAGAGCAGTTTTTTGTAGGTCATATTGAAGCATAAAATATGGTCTGTATGTGCACTCTTTCTATTACACTCATCTCATTATTTCTTTTAGGATAATGTCTCTTAGCCTTGTTTGGTCAGGAAGACTTTGGAACTCACCAGACTAGGTCATTTACAGTTTTACCTTTAACCTCTTCACTTCTCCTCATTTGTGGAATTCAGAAATCATTTTAGCTATTCTATTTAGGACCTTAAAAATCAGAGAGTTCATCTTAAAACACCTTTATTGAAGGTGGAAATATTGAGTTCAGTAATAATTAAGTGTAAAAAAAAATGAACCAAGTTTTAAAATAATGCAATTAACTTCTAAACCAACTTTGGAATGTGATGGGAAGAAAACAGTGGTTCTAATTCTTCTTTTAATTACTGTTTTTCAGTGTTCATTTTAAAAAATCTCATGAGTTGTATTCCTAATTTGTTTAGTGTTTTAATCATGAAAGCAGTGTTGGATTTTGCCAGACATTTTTTCTGGGTCTGTTAGGATGATGTAGTTTTTCTTCTTTAGTCTATTGAAATATGGTATTATATTAATTGGTTATCAGATATTAAACCAACTTTATATTCCAGGGATAAATCTCAGTTGGACCTGTATAATTCCTTTTCTACTTTGCTGGATTTGGGTTAATAGTATTTTATTAAGGATTTTTATGCATGTATATATATACACATGCATAAAAATCGTGAGTGTGTAGTTTTCTTATGATGATTTTGGTATCAGGGTAATACTACCTTCATAGAATACATGGGGAAGTGTTCCCTTCTCCCATATTTTTTGCAAGAGTTGTGAAGAAATGATATTAATGCATTTTTAAATGTGTGGTAGAAATCTCCAATGAAGCCATCTGAACATTGACTTTTATTTGTGAGAAGATTTTTTAAAAAATTACTGTAAATTCAATTGCTTCACCTGTTATGGTTTATTCACATTGTCTGTTTCTTCTTTTGTTAATTTTGGTGGTTTTCTTCAAGGAATTTTTTGTTTCTTCTAAGTTATTTAACTTGTTGGGATATAGTAATTTATAACTTTCACTTGTAATCCTTCTTTGTTTATATGGGGTCAATAGTAATCTGTCTTTCATTCCTGATTTTAGCAATCTCAGTCTTCTCTCTTCCTTGGTCACTCTAGAGAATGTTTGCACATTTTGTTGAAATTTTCAGAAAAACTACTTTTGGTTTTATTGATTTTCTCTATTTTTTTCTATTTTATTTTTTCACTGTTATCTTTATGATTGTCTTTCTTCTACTTGCTTTAGATTTAGTTTGCTCCTCTCTTTCCATCTGTGTAAGGTGGAAGTTTAGGTTACTGATTTGAAAATTTTCTTTTTTTAATATAGTCATGTACAGCTATAAGTCTTGGCAAGTTGTGCTTTTGTTTTAATTGATCTCGAAGTATTTCTAATCTCCCTTGTGATTTCTACATTGACCCATTTGTTATTTAGGAGTGTGGTGTTTAATTTCCGCATATACAAGAGTCCCAAAATCTCCTAGTTTGGTTTTCTCATTTCATTCCATTGTGGTCAGAGAACATATTTTGCATGATTCTAATCTTTTTAAATTTATTGAGTCTTGTTTTATGGCCTATCCTGAATACTGTTTTGTGTGTTCTTGAGAAAAATATGCAATCTCTTTCTTAGTGAAATATAGATTTCTCTTTGGTCTAGTTGGTTTATAGTGTTCAGGTCTTCTATTACTTTGCTGGTCTTTTGTCTAGTTGTCCTTTGGAGTATATGCGTTGACATAGAAATATCAATAGTATAGATTTTATACTGACTTAAGCACTATGTTTTAAAATTTTTTACCTTTTTCCACAGTAGTTTCCTATAGCAAAAATCTTAGGAGTTTTTTTTTTTTAAATCAAATTTCAACCATACCGTCTCCTGAGCTAATTAGGGAAAATTTTAGTTGGTGTTCTTTTATTTAGTACACTTTCATATATCTTTATTTTCCCAATATTTATTAAAGTCCCTTTTGCAATTTACATTTTTTAATTGAAGATTGGGTACACTGGGTTTATTTCCACTAAAATCTCTTTTATGTGATTTTTTTTTTTGTTTTTTGGTGGTTTCCTTTATCACTGCCTTAGTCATTTTGGGCTGCTATAGCAGAATACCATAAACTGGATGGCTGAAACAACAAACATTTTTTCCTCTCAGTTCTAGAGGCTGAGAAGTCCAAGATCAAAGGGCTGACCGAGCCAGTGTCTGGTAAGAGCCCTCTTCCAAGTTTTTAGGCAGCCATCTTCTTATTGTATCCTCACAAGGTAGAAAGCAAAGAGAGAAGAAGCAGGCTCTATAGTGTCACTATAGATTTGTAAGGACACTAATCCCATCATGAGGGCTCCATCCTCATGACCTAATTGCCTCCCAAAGGCCCCATCTCCAGATGTCTCATTGGCCATTGGGATTTCAACATATGAATTTGGTGGAATACAAACATGCAGTTCATAGCAATTACCTTCCTAAATCAAGGCTTGATCTTGAAAACTACCTCCTTATTTGGTTTCAAAATTTAATTCTGCCTTTTATCCCTATGAGAACATCTCCTTCCCAGTCAACCAGGTATGCTCTAGGTTCATCAGGGAATCAAGAGTATCCAAACAAACAGAAAGGGAGGGAACAGAAGAATTCTTTGTCTTGTCCAAGAAGTCAGAAGGAAAAGAAAAATTAGTTTTAAGATCTTTGAAAAATAACTGTTTCCCAATGGATTAAATCACGAACACTTCTTATTTATCCTTAAGTCTTATATTTCATTCCCTAATCCTCTTCCGTGAGATGTTGAAGCTCATTTAACCAGATCAATTCTTTTGTGGTGATGGAGAGAATGAAGTGTCCCACAAAGACACATGGCAAAGATTCACTGTATGATGTGGCTCACTCTTCCAAAAGCCACCATGACATCATTTGTTTTCACAGTACATATAGCTCATGATCCTCTTGTTTCTTTCATCATTAATGATCAGGATCGTTTTTCTACTTGTTCTTTTATTTTAAAGGCTTATCCTTATAATCAGTGCTGTTCTTTGAATGTTTGTGATTTTTTTAATTCATAAATTTTTTGAGTGGTTTTAGGTTCACAGCAAAATTGAGCAGAAAGTATAGAGAGTTCCCATATACCCCTGTCTCTAAACACTCAAAATTATCCCCACTATCTACATCCTGCAGGGGTACGTTTGTTACAATTTATGAACCTACACTGACACATCATTGTCAACCAAAATCCATAGTTTACATTACAGTTTAAGCTCCATGCTATACATTCTATGGATTTTGACAAATGTGTAATGATATGTATCTACCATTGTAGCATCATACAGAATAATTTTACTGCCCAAACAATCCTGAGTTGCTTGAATTCCTATGATAAGAATGTCATTAAAGTTGTATGAGCCTATAGTAAAAACCCACCTAAATGAATATTCAGTGTTGTTCTTCATGGCTTGATCAGCAGAACTCCTCTATCAAAGCCCCTGGGATGCTTGTTTAAAAATCAGATTTTGGCACAGTAGTTCTGGTTTATGGCTCAGGAATCTGCATTTTAACAACCCAGAATATTCTAATGTATTGAAGTTTTAGATCCACTAACTTAAGGGCTTGTTGAGTAGATGCTCTATTGGAGGTGAGAATTCTGTCCTCACATAGCTCCTAGCTAATTATCTCCCCAGACCTTAAAAAATATGGTAGGACATAATAATGAAAGAGTTCTTGAGATTGGCCTCTCTTACTAATGCGGTATTTCTTTGTACTAAATATTATTTATTGATCATAGATAGTCCCAATAATCCCTTCCTGAGTAAGCTTTTGGAGGCAGTAGTGTACATATAACACCAGATTTTTACACAGATAGGTAGGAAGTCAGAGAGCGAGATCATTGTTGAGTGAAATTTGATTGCGAATCCACCCTTGCTGCTTTCTCAGCCTTGACTCCTGGGGAGCATTTGAGGTTTTTTCTCCTTGTGATAAAAAAAACTTGCATGCCGTGTGTATTTATATTAACCTTCAAGCGGAAGCAGTATACATCAGAAGTCATGCATGACCCGTTTTCATCAGATTTTGGGAAGAAGTAGTGGAAAATCAGCTAAAAGGAGAAGAAGGAGAGCTTCTCAAGTACAGAGTCACACAGAGTTCTCATTTGAGCCCTACTAGTTTCAGAACGAAGCCACAAAGGTTAATAAAAAGGAGTTTAAATCTTCTGCCTGAAATGTTCTTCTTCCCTGAGACTCCCTGTAAGAGACTTGGCTGCAAAAGCAACCTCATGTCTGCCTCTGCTGTGTGAATAAGCTTCCTCTTAAAGAAATATGGCCATGTTCCTGGGTGGTTTCATGAGCTATATCACTCACGGACTGAGAGCTCCCCTAGAGTGGCCTCCCAGCAAGTTTAGATTCAAGGCACTTCCCACAATGAGACTGACCCCAGGGATGTCTTTGAGTGTCTTTCACTCCTTGCTCTTGAAAGCCTTGATGTTCAACCCTGACGTCATCTTAAAAACTTAAAAAGGATCTTGAACGCAAAACTTTTCTGTCATGTTGATCCACCATAGTTCTAGGTAGCAGGCTAATTAAATATCACAGAGAAGGAGGTATGCTTTCCTCAGTGATCTGTGAGCTTACTAAAGAAAGGGACCTTCTATTCATTTTGATATTTTCAATCTTCCCTATACCACCTGCTTTCCTTACCCTTATGCCCTCCAATGCCTTACTTAATGTGCAACATACAGCAGTACACACAGTACATATGTGCTTGTCAGAATTACCTTGACTTGACTTAAAACAGAGTAGTCTTACTTAGTCCTAAATCAGATGGATTAGTAGAAGATATGTGAACTCATGTTTTTTGTTATGTGTACCTAAAAGAAAATAAGAATGTCATATCAATGTTATATGAGGGCACGATAATTTAATACTTGTTTATTATTTTATAAAGGATAATAAATTATGAAAAAAAGAGATAGTGTGATTGTTTTTTAAACTATAACATTTAGAGTGTTGTGCAATTAGTATCACCTGCTTTTAAATATTAAAACTTTTTACCCCATGCAACAGATATATATGAAGCTCTTACTATTTGCCCAGCACTATGATAGATAGAAAAGCAAACAAGGATAGAAGGGCAAATAAGATATGGCTCCTGTTCCCAAGTTGCTCACAGGCAAGAAGCTATTACAGTGATATATAGTACAATAGTCCCCCTTCTCCAAGGGGGATACGTTCTGAGACCCCTGGTCCAAGACCCCCAGTGGATGCCTGAAACTGCAGATAGTACTGAACTCTATATATACTCTTATGTTTTTTCCTGTGTATACATACCTATGATAAAGTTTAATTTATAAATTAAGCACAGTAAGAGATTAACAAAATAGCTAATGGTAAAATAGAAGAACTGTAACAATATAATGCAATAAAGAATATATGAATGTATTCTCTCTCAAAATATCTTATCATACTGTACTCACCCTTCTTGTGATAATGTGAGATGATACAGTGCCTGTGTGATGAGATGAAGTGAGGTGAATGACACATTATGAAGTAAAATAAAGATTACTTGAACACAAGCACTGTGATACTGGGATGATCAGTCTGATAACCCAGATGGCTACTAAGTGACTAACAGGCAGGGAGTGTGTACGGCATGGAAAAGCTGGACAAAGGTATGGTTCACGTCCCACGTGGGTTGGAGCAGGATTACATGAGATTTCATCACAGTATCCATAACTTCAAGCAATTCAAAACTTATGAATTGTTTGATTCTGGAATTTTCTATTTAATAATTTTGGACCTCGATTGACTGGGGGTAAACTGAACCTGCAAAAAGCAAAACTTCAGGTAAGGAGGACTACTATGAGTCTTTTCACAGAGCCATGCACTGGTATTATGTGAGCAATTCAAGAAAGAAACTAAGCCCAACTGGGGTCAGAGAAAGCTTCCCAGGGAAGCTCCTGGAAATGATGGCATCTGGCTGTGGCTGGGCAGTATTTTGCCCAATGAAGAGCAAGAGGAAGGATGTTCCCAGCAGAGAGAGTAACATAAACACAAATTCATGGAGATAGTTGAGCTTGGTGGATTCAGGAAACCAGGCAAGACTGGAACCATGGATTTGAGGGAGGGGAAACTAACAAGATAAAAGTCTGGGAGAAGTGGGCTGGGTCAGATCCCAAAGAGGCTGAGATATATAGGCTAAGCATATTTTCCCTACACTGATGCCAGGAGGTATGCTTTAAAGGTTTGGGAAACAGATTTGCATTGTAGAAAGATTACTTTGGCAACAGTAAGAATTGGAAGATGGCAAGATTCAAGGCCAGCTGACTAGCTGGAGGCCTCTGGAAATGATCCAAGTGGAGGTTGACGGTAGTCTGAACCAAATTGTAACAATGGAGTAGAGAAAAGTAAATAGATTTAAAAGTATTAAGTAGATAGAATTAGTGGGACCAATGTCTACTCTTGGCTATAGGTCAAGAGACAAGAGAGGGAAATGTCAGTTCGGGGCTTAGTGTTTTAATTTGCTAGGGCTGCTATAAAAAGTACAACAAACTGGATGACTTAAAGAGAAATTTATTGTCTGGTAGTTCTGGGGCCTAGAAGTCTAAAATTAAGGAGTCAGCAGGAGAGTTGTTAGGGAAAGATCTGTCCATAGCCTCTCTGGGCTTGTAGGTTGCCATCTTCTCCCTTTGTCTCTTCAGATCATCTTCCCTAGATATATATCTGACTCTGTATCCAAATCCCCCGCTTTGAAAGACACCAGTCTTTTTGGATTGGAGCCCACTGTAATGACCTTATTTTAATTTTATAACCTTTCTAAAAACCCTATCTCCAAATAAGGTAACATTCTGAGGCATCAGGGTTTAGAACTCCAACATACTTTTGGAGGGACACAATTCAACCTGTAACAGTGGATATGAGGCCGTTTACTGAGAACACAGGAAATTTGGTGGATGCATGGGTAATAGGATGAAATTTGTCTCATGCTATGCTGCCCATACCACACTTGCTTAAATATATTAGAGCCTTATGGTCACATAAGGAGCTTGCTTTTAGGACTTATTTTATGCTATGCAGCACCTTTGTTTCTGTGTTTACTTAGCTTTATTGGTTTAGTCTTCTGACAGTGCCTAAGGGAGTGGTACTGTGGAGAACTATGGGCTGACCAGCTTACTTACGGGCTGTCAGATTCTACAGCATTGAAGACATTCTTTGTTGATGACATTAATCCGTGTTTCAACTCCTCCCTCCTCAAGGTAGCAGCTGTCATCACCAAGAATGACACCAGAAGCCAGCAAAACCAGCCTCTAGAAGCTCTCCACAATTGTATTGTCAGTTGGAGCCCCCAACAAAGCTCAGACCGGTAGCCTAGAGAGCAAAGATGTTGCTGTCAAATTCAGCAGCTAAATATACTTAGACACCACACAGGATGTTCCCAGCAGAGAGAGTAACATAAACACAAATTCATGGAGATAGTTGAGCTTGGTGGGTTCAGGAAACCAGGCAAGACTGGAACCATGGATTTGAGGGAGGGGAAACTAACAAGATAAAAGTCTGGGAGAAGTGGGCTGGGTCAGATCCCGAAGAGGCTGAGATACATAGGCTAAGCATATTTTCCCTACACTGATGCCAGGAGGTATGCTTTAAAGGTTTGGGAAACAGATTTGCATTGTAGAAAGATTACTTTGGCAACAGTAAGAATTGGAAGATGGCAAGATTCAAGGCCAGCTGACTAGCTGGAGGCCTCTGGAAATGATCCAAGTGGAGGTTGACGGTAGTCTGAACCGAATTGTAACAATGGAGTAGAGAAAAGTAAATAGATTTAAAAGTATTAAGTAGATAGAATTAGTGGGACCAATGTCTACTCTTGGCTATAGGTCGAGAGACAAGAGAGGGAAATGTCACTTCGGGGCTTAGTGTTTTAATTTGCTAGGGCTGCTATAAAAAGTACAACAAACTGGATGACTTAAAGAGAAATTTATTGTCTGGTAGTTCTGGGGCCTAGAAGTCTAAAATTAAGGAGTCAGCAGGAGAGTTGTTAGGGAAAGATCTGTCCATAGCCTCTCTGGGCTTGTAGGTTGCCATCTTCTCCCTTTGTCTCTTCAGATCATCTTCCCTAGATATATATCTGACTCTGTATCCAAATCCCCCGCTTTGAAAGACACCAGTCTTTTTGGATTGGAGCCCACTGTAATGACCTTATTTTAATTTGATAACCTTGCTAAAAACCCTATCTCCAAATAAGGTAACATTCTGAGGCATCAGGGTTTAGAACTCCAACATACTTTTGGAGGGACACAATTCAACCTGTAACAGTGGATATGAGGCCGTTTACTGAGAACACAGGAAATTTGGTGGATGCATGGGTAATAGGATGAAATTTGTCTCATGCTATGCTGCCCATACCACACTTGCTTAAATATATTAGAGCCTTATGGTCACATAAGGAGCTTGCTTTTAGGACTTATTTTATGCTATGCAGCACCTTTGTTTCTGTGTTTACTTAGCTTTATTGGTTTAGTCTTCTGACAGTCCCTAAGGGAGTGGTACTGTGGAGAACTATGGGCTGACCAGCTTACTTACGGGCTGTCAGATTCTACAGCATTGAAGACATTCTTTGTTGATGACATTAATCCGTGTTTCAACTCCCCCCTCCTCAAGGTAGCAGCTGTCATCACCAAGAATGACACCAGAAGCCAGCAAAACCAGCCTCTAGAAGCTCTCCACAATTGTATTGTCAGTTGGAGCCCCCAACAAAGCTCAGACCGGTAGCCTAGAGAGCAAAGATGTTGCTGTCAAATTCAGCAGCTAAATATACTTAGACACCACACTGACTCTTTTATTTTCTCCAAAGTTATTGGCAATGGTCATTTGATGCTCTGTGGGGTGAGGTAGGGTGGGTAGATTGTCAGCCACTAAGTCAGTAAACCTTAGTATCCGTCCTTGATTTAGGCAAGATAGTCAGTGTTGCCCAAATGATGAGATATACTTAGCTAACCCCAAGCCTGAGATTCCCCTCCTTTGTCACTCTGAGACATTGGATTCTGTTGAAGGCAGAGATGAATTGTGACTCAGAGAGGAGAATCACATTGGGCAGAGAGACTTTCTGGGTTTAATTAAAGTACTGAAATTGATGAGCATTGTAAGTGACTTGCCAAGTGACCTGACACAATGATTTCTACAGATAACTCGTTTTCAGAAAAATGCAAGTAGCCATAGCTACATTTGTGAACCAAACAAATGACATCTTAATGGAGGATTAGCTGGAACATGCCTGAGTTTTGGAAAATGACCAAGTATTACTGTAGAAAACTTCTTTTATTATAGCCCCTGGAGCAGCCTCAAAGCCTAACTTTGGATTTATCCAAGGCTGTTTTTCTCCCCAACTGAAGAAAAGCGCTAGAATTATCTTTGCCTAAGTTATTATTATTGAGAGTTAATTTTAAAGAAGAAGTGAGATAATAGCTTCAGAAGTTGAGATTTAATTTGGTAGCCTGATTTAATTCCTTGATTTAATCAGGAAATTTAGAGAAATAGTATTTTGGGACTTTTTTAGATTAGAGAAGTCCAAAAAAAAAAAAAAAAAGAATTTATATCATTTTGTTGGCTAAGCAGAATAATTTTTTAGATTAAGGAAAAGGGAGTTTGACAATAGCATAGCATAAGTCCATTTTTTTTCTTCAAAAAAAGAGCCTCTGGCTTTTCTTAATGAATCAATTTGTCAAATAACTCAGTGGCTTCTGTTTCTGACACTTGCTGTTGACTCCAAGGAAGAAAATACCTACAAAGAAGGGCTCCTGGTGGCTGATTGAGCTCAAATTCACACACACAAACACACACACACACGAAAAGGCAGCCTAGCAGCCATTGCTAAACAAGCCACACTTCAGGGAGAAGCCCAAACAGAATTGTCTTCTGCCTGCACTGAACTGCCTGCCTTTTGCACTGCACTGACTGCACTGTGTTCTGCTGAGCCAACTTTTATAAAGGAGTTTGTGGAATCGTATTTCAGCCAATAGAACTGAGACTTTCCCTGTCCAATTAGAGCTAAGCAGCTATATCTGCATTAACATCTTCACTGACCAATCACAGCAGCACCATTCTGACCAATCAGAACAGTGCTTTCTAGATCAATTAAACTGAGGATTCAGAGTCCTCTTTTGCATGAAGATAGACCCATCAGGGCCCAGGAGTGAGGACTTCTACCTGTATGTCTGCTCTTTTCTGGCTCAGGGAGTGCATTTCCCACAACACCAAAGGGTATTTCCCTGGCTTGAACTGCAACACCAAAGCTGTCTTGCCAGAGTAGAGTCGAATGGGGATTCCTGTGGGCATTTAATTAACACCAACAACCGTTAGTTGTCATTGCTTAGGTCCTGTTTGGGTCTAATTATAATCCAGAAGACACTAAAGTTCCTCATACATGCCAGCTCTAGAATGAATGAGGAGTAGTTCTAGAACTTTGGATGGATGGAAAAATAAAGTGAGTTTTCACAAGGAACTGCAATGATTGTGAAGAGGTTTGGATTTTCTCTCCAACCCAACAAAGAGTTAAAGAGTGTGTAGAGTAAATGGGATGGCTGTCACAGGGTTGTCAAGGCAGATAACCTCCGCTCCATTGGTGCTGCCAGCTATTAGTTGCTTATTTCACTTCTTACAAACTATACATGGCATTTGTTCTGGTATGGAAGGAGCCTTATCTCTAATGTTGTTCATCTCGGTAAGAGCCATTTGATACAACTACACTTTTAATTCACCCAGTGACATACACTTAAGAAAAAAAAAATAGTGAATTTTACTAATGAAACTGCAACATTGCAGGAATAGAAAAAGACTTCCTCACCCTGTGAATTCTAATCAGCCTGCAAATCCCCATTTATTAGCGAAGGGTAATCTACAAATGTCTACTTTTTAAAGGCGTTCGGAGAAAACTGAATGTTGTCAAATCATCACGGTCTTCCCTGATACGCATGTAACTCATGTTAACATTAATCAGTGTTTGTCACAGATTAATGAGAGCGACCTCTTTGTGTAAAGGTTAGTAAGGAAGACACAGGCAGTAATTTCAGTGGCCCTCCATGAGCAAATAAGGGTGATGGCTTGATTCATAGGTGAAAGTTCTATTATATCAGAGAAGATAAATACAACCTAAGGGCGCACACCTTCATGATGGGCTAGGGAGGGATGGAAAGAGGTAGCCTCTGAAGGTCTCCTTTATTGCAGGTAACAGAGTGGAAGGGAATCCTTTGTGAAACTGTTCCCTGGGATTTAAACTTTTATCATATAAAATGACTCCTGAATCTCCAGGAATTTACAGTTGGATGGGGCAAAGAGAGGGAAAGGAAGAGGGAGAGATTCCCACTTAGGAAAAAATAACTTACCAATGATAAATAACAAAGATTAGGTCATGAGGGTTTGGTATGGAGAGCCAGGTAAGACTATGCAAGTCTCACTTCTGTGGAAAGTATTTACTCTGTTTCGACTTTGGTTTTCTCGGCAATAAAATAAGCTACTTGGACATGTTTTCTTGACGTCTCCCCTTTCTCTAACAGTCAGTGATTATAATGTAGAGGGCAAAATGTGCATGCCATTGATAAATAGGGTGACAGCATTATGAGAATGAATTGACATCAATCATGAAAGGATTACAGGTATGCTGTGGACAGCTTTGTAAGTGAGGAAGGCTGTGCTGGGAGGTGACAGAGCCCAGTGAACAGAATGAAGGGCTTCAGAGTCGGGAAACAGGTCTGAATCAGAACGTGACATCTACTGTGTGTCCTGGGGAATGTTTAATCCCACAGCCACCATTTCCTCACTTAACACAGGAATAATATAGTGTTCCTCATTGGGTCGTTGAATAAGATAGTTCAGATATTGGACTCCCAGGCCATAATGTGATGTCTGCAGATAGTGGGCTATCAGCAATGGGACCTTGAATTCTGAGTAATGCATATGTGCACTGTGTCATTGGCATGTTTAGCAAATGTCCCCCAAAATTGTGATTTAAATAACTCTTAGAATATATATTTTATTATGTGTTCACTAAGGTGCTTGCTATTTCCGAGGAATCTAGCTTGATTCTTTTTATAAGGAGATTTTTACAATATTCATTACCTACTCAGAGTATATCTGGCTTATTAAGTTTGGCTTCTGTTCTTTGGTGTTTTCTTAAAATGGAACAAACCTAAAATTTTATTAATATCTTGCTCTATTCATATTTACCATTTTTTTGTGAGCAACTGTGATGATATGTGATGACTGACTTCAAGAAAAAAATGCCTCTGCTCTCCTCTCTTGAAACATTAAACGAGGGGAAGCCTTTCTTCCAATGATTATTCTCATAGGTTGAATGGCCTTTCTATTACAATTGACAGAGAGCTTAGTGAAATGCTATATTTAGGAACTATTGTATACCTATGTCTATTATCTGTGTTTCCTTTTCTTTTCCACAAGGCGTTGTTTCCATGGAAAAAGCGCATTTGTTGCTTAGGAGATTGTCCACTCCTCTCTTCTTGCTTATCTTTCCCATTTAGTCACTGACAGGTTTGTAATGTCATTCACAGTTGCTGGGGAGACTATTATGATGTAATGTGTGTGGAGCTATTATTTAACTTGGTGACTTAGCTGAAGGATCTTCTGAAATAAGAAGGGTGTGTGTGTGTGTGTGTGCGCGCGCGCGTGCGTGCATGCGTGCGCACGCACACACACGCACACACGCACACACGCACACACATTCCGCTCCAAGAATTCTTCCTTGAAATGATCTTATCACAGACTTTTTGAAGAAAAAAGTGTATTCAATTTTTTTTTTCATAACTTAGTGGAATTTATATTCTGCTCTCAGACAGCTTGGATTCTCAGTTATTCCGAGTTAAAATACTGATGAAAGCAGATGTACAACTTTTCCTACAAAAGGTACTGCCTAAAACTGCAGCACTCTATAGTAGAGCCAATTAATTTATAGCATACATCCAGATTTTCCCCCACAAGCTGGTCATTTTTTATTAACCAGCGTAACTAGAAATGAATCAAGACATAGTAGCAGAGAGAGAATTCAATTACTCATAACTATGCTGGAAATTTCTGCTAAAGGGAAATGAAAGGAGGGAAGACTAAACTTTTATTGAGGTCTTACTATGTGATAAGCAATTAACACCCTCAGGATCTTCTCCCTCTTCTCTCCTGGCACGATGACCTCCCATTCCTCTTTCCCTGACACCAACCTATAAATATGGTCAAGTCTCTTCCATCTTGATCCCTGCTTCCCACTCACATCTAAATCAGACATCTACCCCCTCTCTCATTTTATATTGTGCTAAGTGTCTTGAAAGATAGTCTGTTCTTCCCAACCAACCTGTACATCAGAATCACCAGGGGAACCTGATAAAATATGAATTCCTAGGTTCCCCTTCAGAGGTTTTGATTCAGAAGATTCAGAGTGTGGCTCAGATATCTGTTTTTTAGCAAGTTCCCTATGGTGTGCTGTCAGGTATTGGAACACTTATCTATACTCATTGCTTCTTATTTCCTCTCTCCTATTCACTCATCGGCCCTGTTCAATCTTGCTTTCATCCTTCTTGTGCCAGTGAAAGTGCTTTTTCCAAAATCACCATGGTTTTCTCTAACCTCTGAATATAGTGGCATGTTGGCCCAGTGTAGAGCACTGAACATGGTGGGCCACTCCCACTTTGGAACTCTCTCCCCATTTGGTACCTGTGACACTGTGTTCTCCCAGTTATCCCTCTGGCCTCTTTGATAGTTCTTTCTTGATATCCTTTGTGGATTCTAATTCCTCATCCTGTCCTTAAGTGTTGGTTTTCCCCAAGATATCATGCTCAGCCTTCTAATCTTATTTCTCTACAGATGCTGTGCAATTTCATCCATTCTTATGGCTAACTACCACAGATATGTTGATGACACACACATGAACCTACAGTCCTGACCATCTCTTACCTAAGCTTCAGATTCATAGATATCTCCATGTGCTGGACACATGTCCCAATGCCCTGTAAGCTCTTTAGGCTTAGCTTCTCCAAAAGTGAACCCATTGTCTTTCTCACTAACCCGTCCATGTTTTCTCTCAGTAGAGATTCTGCTGTCAAACAAGCCAGAAACTTGAAGTCATCCTTTAATTTTTCTCACCTCCAACATTAAACACTACCAAATCCTTCCATTTCTTCTCTTAAATATATTTTATTGTGTTTTCTCATCTCCCAGCTTCAGACCTTTATTACCTCTTCTGACAATCTTATAACAGGTTCCTCCAGGTATCTAGCAGTTATTTATGTTCTCCCCATCCCTCTTGGATGGTTAGAAAATATGGCTTCTTCATGCTGTATTCTAAGCATCTAGCTAAATGTCTGGCAGGTGATCAATAGTATTAGATAAATGAAAGCATGAGCCATCTAACACACTTCTTTGGAAATTCTTACTTACAGATCAAACATATGAAGCAATGAGCTTGAGGGCTAGAGAGTTTAAAACCTGAATTGCCAGCACCTAGATTGGTATTGGCATTAAGTTGAGAATTTTGCAATTTATTTCTCTCCCTCAGGTCCTCAGCACCAAACTAGGTCAGCTAGAATTTTTCCCTCATACAGAGAGAGACAGTTATTTCATTTAAAAGCCACCTTTCTCTAGTTTCATTGCTATGAATCTCAACTTTACAATGAGTTACTCAAACTTGTATGTTCTCTCTTGACCTATTCAAATTAGCAGTGAATTAAAGGCATGATCAGTGTGGGTTGGGTCTCCTCTGTCACGAATGGTCACTATGGCAGTCTCTTCACTGATTCTCTGATTTCCCTGTTGGATCTTTCACAAAGTGGGAATACAACTCTTGCTGCAATAAAATATCATTGAAAAATTAAAACCTGTTATTTGTTTTTTCCTCCAGTACACCATGCACAGGCAGAAAGTATAGCTCAGGGCAATAAGCACTTGTCCAATCAGCTGATTACTTGGAAGATTTGAGAGCTTCCATATTCTTTGATATTGTGGAAGCCACTCAGCTTCCCTCTGATGCTCCATCTCCCTCTGTAAAGCCTGCTGGTTTTTCTGGTCCTTCGGTGGAAAACTGCATTATGCAATATGTATAAAGAGCATTTGTAGTTTCTTGAAGGATATATTTCAACTTAAATAAGTGATTATTAGTGTAGCCATGGGTGATAGGTGACATTTGAAAGCCCATGTTTACAGTTACTGTTTTTAGGATTACATTTGCAGTATTTCTTCTTTTTTTGCTTCGGCCATTCGAAAGATCATCAACATAGAACATATGTGAAGACTTGTAATGTAGTTTACTGCATAACCTGCCATATAGTAAATTTAGCCATTCTAGCAAGACCTTGACTTTCCATTGCTAATGAGGACTAGGCATGCTATGGATAACTTAAGTCTACAGATAATATAAAAATCTTGAGTCACTGAGAATTATCTATCCTTTCCTGCTGTCAAACTGGCAGTCATTTGAATTTCATATCCTCTTCCTCCCTAGTACACTTTCATGAAAGGCGCTAATGAGAGGCAAAATGGCCAAGAGGCAGGCAGGTTACTGGAGAAAGAGCTGCAGCTAGGGGATGAGCTGAGGCAACAACTGGATAATCAGCTCCTGAAAATCGGCTTCAAAAAGCATTATTAAACTCCTTTTGACTGCTCCTGAGGCTAAGTAGTCACTTCTATTCTACAGGCATTAACTGAGGCCTCCTCAGAGCCAGGATCTTTTCAGGGGTCTGGAGAGGAGAGGAATTGAGAAGGTAAACAAGACATGGTTGTACACAAATTTATATAACAGAACACAGCCCCCAATCAGTGTCATAAGGGAAGTTCCTCATGCTGCCGGTTCAAGGCTGGAGGCAGAGAAGCATTGACGGCATTTCACCTTCTGGCCTATAAATTTATTTTTCCAGATTTCTCTATGGATGTATAATCAGAAGTTAATTCCTATTCTGGGCCTAGGGTCAGAAAGGAAGTGCCTCTCTTTATTCTTCAGTCTTCGGAGAAACATATGTCTTTAGTACATGGAGGCAGTGGGCTGGTAAGTATGTACAGTTATTTCTACTGCCTTTGAAAAAGTGTCTCATGTTATAGGGGACCGTACCACCTACACTTATTCTCTACATATTTTTATTTCTTTTATACCTGCTACCTTTATTGATCATAATTAACTGAAATCTTTGCTTTAAAATGTACTGTATTTATTTGATAAGTTGGTTCTGTGTTCCTGGTTAGTTTCCTTTATTCTCTGAGACTTTATGACACATTATTGGATTGACTAAATGTCACCAATTCTATTTATGCATAAGTAGCTTCACAAACAAAAGGAACTTTTCACTCACAAGAGGACTACAATTGAGGGAGTTTCAGTACCTCGTGGATCAATAGGTTTTAATAGAAAGAGCTTTCCCGGGTTTGATATGAGAGTCCTGACTCCATGGGATCAGACAGCCATTTCTTGTCTGATGAGTGTTCCTAGATAAGAGTACATTTGCTGGTTACATTTTCCAGGCCAAAGTAAGCTATATGTTGTGAGAGAATGACTTTAGGAGCATTGTTTACTTGCCAACATTCTAAAAATCAGGATAATGCCCCCATGCATTCTGCAAATGTAGATGATTGAGTGGGGGTCAGCATAATCAGTAGACTGTGGAATAATTCTACAGTGTGTCATTCATTTTCTGTATCTTCAAGTTCAGGAAATTGACATGGGGAAAGGAAAACAAAAGATTAAGGCATAAGATGAAAGGCAATGAACTTCCCCTTTTAATAATACATTGGTCAGCAAACCATGTACATGACCAATACATGGTCAACAAACCATGTTCTATCAGACACATACTCATCCTACTACTTATTAGCCTTAGAGGTAAAGGGTAGAAGAAATATGTCATTTGATAACTGTGAGTCTGATCACTATCACTCTCCTTTCCAATGATGTTTTTCCAAAGAGATCTTCAGTAGTTGAGGTTAAAGACAAAAATAAAACTGAACATGTCCACGTTCAGTTGGGTTCATCATCTGTCTGTAGATGTCACTATTTTTACTCCAGGAAGGAAAGATTTATTTATCCTTGCCTATATGTACTGAGTACTGTGCTGCATGCTGTGGACATAGACATTAAATAAATGTACTTCTCTCAGGGAGCACAGACTAAAGCAGAGACAGGTACATGAGCATGTAATGATCATGGTATACCCATAACTTTTTATTCCTTATGCCAAGGAATTAAGGTCCTGTCCCCAGCTTGCTAAAATATTGTGTTATAAACAGCCATCTCCTTGACTGCAGCAGCCCTGCACAACCCAGGACATATTTGAAAACACAAGAGATTCCAACAGCGAAATCTTAAATAGGTAGCATTTCAAACACAACAGAGCCCTACACAAGGACTGGTATTACAGACTCAGTGCTTTGTTTCTGACCTACCACTACTTCTTCCTGCCATTCTGGACTCTTGCCTGTTTCTCACAGCTCCTGGGAGCCCAAGTCCCCCCATTGTAACCTATTTCCCTGTATCTCAATTCTCATGGTCAGGCAACAGACTTATACTGTCAAGACGTCTATCCATTTATATTTCATTTAAATCTCTCTAGTATTATAGCTTAATTCTATTTTCTTCTGTCTGGCTCCCAGTAGCAACAGGGAATAGTAGGTCAGAATTCTGTGCATAATATCTCCTCCTATATTAAAGATTGTTAAGTCACCTCCATCTTCACTTCTCTCAACTGTACAACTCTTGTTCCTTTGACCTTTCCTTGTAAATTTCATATTCTCAAATCAAGTACTGTTCATCCGCTCCAGGGGGTAGAGTTCAGGCTTCTTGCAGGGCCTCAGCAAGCAGAGGTGGTGAGTCTTCCCAGACTCTCCTCAGCCAGGGCCAGTCATGCACACTCTGAGGACCTGGCACCCCACACAGAACAGGAATGAGATGAAAATTGTTACGGACTATATGTTTGTGTCCCCCGCAAATTCATATGTTGATAATCTCCAGTGACTATATTTAGAGATAGGACCTCTAAGTAGGTAACTAAATGAGGTAATAAGGGTAGGATTAATGTCCTGATCTGGTAGGATTAACGTCCTAATAAGAAGAGACACCAGAGAGCTTGGTCTTTCTCTCCATTCATACGCACTGAGGAACGACATAGCAGGAAGACTAACATCTGCAAGTCAGGAAGAGAGACCTCACCAGAAACTGACTCTGCCGGCACCTTGATCTTGGACTTCCAGTCTCCAGAACTGTGAGAAAGTAAATCTGCGTTGCTTAAGTCCCCGGTCTGTGTTATTTTGTTATGGCAGCCTGAGTAGAACAATTTAAACAGGTATTCAACAATCCTTGTACTATTCCCATATGCCTCAATCCTCACAAGATTTGTTCTTGTGGTAGCCTCCTATGATGCATTGATTTTCCCCTCTGTCATTCTGACGTATTTCTCCAGCAGAATATTTAAGACAAAAATTTCAGCAAGACATTTTGATGTTACTGATATTGAGGAATCCATTATATAAAAGAGTTTGTTTAACCAGGTTTTTACTGATGCTGTAGTTAGTTTTCCACTGGAATTGATTTAATCTGTAGTACATGCAAATATATTTAATAATAAGCCATAACATGAGGGCATTCTACTTTATTATTAAAATATCAGGAATCACTGTCTGATGAGGTCTTCAGCATTATGTTTTAATTACATAGAAAGAAAAAGAATTCTTAGGCTTCGAGTCAGGGTGTAATTTTTTTAAAATTATTTAAATTGACTTTGAAGCACCTTCCAGCCATTTGTTCAATAGTTAAATTCCCCAGAATGCCTGCTGTTTTCTCTCTAATTTTTGACATTATTATCTTTCTGGAAACAGAGCTGCTATTTAACTCAGCTAGTACAGAACAGAAACTGATTATTCTCTTTTGATGTAACTGGAGTGACTTAAATACTTATGATCTTTTGTGTTAAGGGAAGATTAAAGTGTGGTAGAAAAGTGTTCTGTCTTACAACTCCGAATAAATATTTCAGTATGAAGTGGCTATAATTTCTTTAGGAAATGCGTACTGGGTCATTGGGTAACAATTCAGTAACAAAGCCTTAGAGATAGATATAAGTGGTTCCTACAAGGCTTTATCCTTAAAAGATACGAAGGTGTCCTTTGACATTGGTTGTGATGCATGATTGAGCAGAAGAAGGTGAGGCTAAGTTATACCAGGGACTCATCTTTCTATAAATCAGAGACTTGTCATTACCTTATCCATAATCCATATTCCTGTCAGAGTTCTTCAGAAATTACAATTCCTTTCAGTCATTACATCTTCTTACAGGACTTACGAGTATGGCTTGAGAGGCTTAAGTAGAATTTAGACAAATTAAATCATCCTAACTGTTAGGCAGTGAGTTTTAGCAACTCTGAAAAACATCCTTCAGCATTTACTAGTCTCAGAGAAACAAAGATTCAACAAGAAGGGAGAAGTCAATGTGTTATGGAAAAAGTAATAAAGTCAGCAAGATTCATAACAGCTATTGGCTTTCTGTTGATAGTGTTAGCACATCTTGGAATTTACTGAAGACTATACCTGAACTGGACTTCGGGCTTCAGAACTTTTCCTTTTGTTTAGGTGAAGGGTGCAAACTAATTGGCTTGTTAAGTCTGTTTTTTGTCAAAAGTACCATGGTGACAAACCGGCTGTGTCCCTTTCATTGTTAGCCTCACTGTTTCATTCTCCAAATGACTTGGTGACCAGCCCTTGTAAAACTAAGGTATATTGGCTGCAAATATTAGTATCACCCAGTCCTTTATATTCTTTCTACTTGGACATCTGGCTATCACTGCATACTGAACATGTGCCATACCATTCACATTTTCTTCTCAGAGTGGTTTCTCCACCCTCCTTCAACTTGCCCAATTCTGTCAGCATTCAAAGATTCCTCATTCAACTATAGCTAACCTCTGCTGAGTAAAATTCAGTACAAGGTGTTGTTGAGAGAGTCAGGACTAAAGTGAGAAAGTGGGGTACAAAGACATATGAAAAGGAGAAGATAGTTCTTGCCCTCATACAGCTGATAACTTATTGAGAAGGTATATAAGGGGTGAAATGAATGATTGAAAAACCAATATTCTATTGAATGTTGGCTTAGAAAAATTATCAAAGTTTTTGCATATCCCCTTTTCTCAGAGTTCTATCTAGATCTATTGTTCTGTTTTCTTTGAAGAAAAAAATGGCTAACAGGAGGTCATTTTGTTTCATTAATAACAAAATAAAGACAATGTAACCTCCCTCCTATCTTGCTGAGATTATTAATTCCTCTCACTTTTGCAATGAATCATTACAAAGAGTAATGATAACTATAGAATATCTTCATTAATGACACTGAAGTCATAAATGCCTTCCTTACAGCAGGACTTAACAAATAGTGTTAAGTCCTATTAAATTGTAGCAACACAATTTTCATTTTCACCGAGTAGCCAAGTCACCCATAGTTTGTCATCAGTGTATGTTGTTAAGAGTTGTAAGAGCTGTAGGTACTTTTTGAGTGTTCATCTCTATATGGTTATGAAAATCTCCCAAGAAAACAAGAGCAAAGTAACTGTGAATAATGGAGTTTGTCTTACCTTACCGAGTTTCTGCATATCGTCTGTACTGTGAAAATAATTCTGACTCTATCATGTGTCTGGATAATGATATTTCCTCTTTATGCATAGGGCTTTTGTTTTTAAAATAAATGAGCTAACATGTTAGACTTATGAAGCTCCTGGAATTAAAATTGACTCTTGGCAAAAGCTACATGTTGTACAAATATTACCTTTTTTACTTTTATATATTACACATCCTTCCTTGGTTTCATGTGTATTATGAGGTTCAAGAAGCCAACATACTTCATGTTATGTTTGATGCATCCTCTGGCATGGATCACAGTCATGTGGAAATGTGAATCTTATCACATAGATTATAATGAGTTCAATTTTCAATTAAAAAAGAGCTCACTAAAATTTCTTTTAAAAAGGTTGAGAGGGACTCATCGGACTGGGTGATAAAATGATTTTTTTGCATAGTAAATTTAAGCTATATTAAATAATATGGAGAGCAAATAGGCATATGTATGTGAGTATATACATAACTCTGAACTCCTGTGTTTTTTCCCAAATACTATAAAGTAGTCAGAGCTCTACTTTAGGACTTTTTTCCTTGGGCATTTTTCATTCTTGCTTCCATGTCAGTTTGCCTTAGCTAAGATCTCAAGTGTATCCCATCACAATCGTCAGCCCTGATAGCATCTCTCTTTTTCTCCCTTTACCTCTAAGTGAGTTGAATAAGCTATGCTGTGTCATAAATTTAAACTTTATGAGTCCATACTTTATAAATTGGAAAAGAAATGTTTGGCACTGTAGTATTTAAATCTAAATGAAATGAGTTCTGAAATGTCAATTCTTCTACTTCTTTCCACACATTTGGACCCACTGTGAATTTTACAATTGAATTGGAAACTTATTAACATGCAATTGTCATAGCAATTGTCAGTGTCGATATAGTTTTCAGATATCATGAAGACATCTGACACGAATTTTGCTTTTCTAAATTATATATATGAAGAAGCGAAACTTGATATTATATATATGATTATATATATGAAGAAGCGAAACTGTATGCAGCATAACTGGTTTCCGATACTCATTAATCCTTTCTTCCAAAAGTTCAACTTGATACAATAAAGAAACTTGATGATGATTGGTCTGGTAGTAATATTAGTTATGTTTCAGGCTATAAACATACTTGTTCATTGATTCATTATTACCTTCTTAGATCCCCTACTACTCTGACGTATGCCATGTCTGAGAAGGTGCAGATCACATACCCCCAAGCATAATCAGCCTAGTTCATTCCCCATGTAATCACATTTCTCCAGATTAATACTTTAATTAGTGATTATAATATGATAAGTATACCAATACTAATGCCTAAGGCACACAGGTAGTTAAGCCAGGATGCCTCCCAAACCAAATCTCCTTTTGTACTGAAATAAACCCTCTAGGCCTTCCCTAATATATGAGCTGGCATATGCATGTGAGGGGAAGAAATAAGAGCAGCCATGGTAGGAAACCATGGTAGGATGTCAGGGGCTTCAGATTTAGTATCTGCCACTCAAGAGCAAGATTCCCTGACACTGCCTTTAATGTTTCCCCCCTCATGTTGGGAAGCAAACGAGCCTGATTTCTCTAGTCTAATAAATTATACTCTAAGGCTCATGAATATTCAGAGGGCCCGATGCCTCTCCCTAAAGTTCAGGGAGCACCACAGCATCCTGTAGTTCTCAGCCAATAGCCCTGCAGTGTGATTATGAAACCTCTCTCTCTCTTCCTTAACCCACATGACCTGCCCTTTTTGTTGGGAGCTATTTAATGTCCGAACATGGTTCTTGGTAATATACCTGAGTATAGAAATACTCCTGCAGCAGACATGTCTGAGTTGTGTGAACCTACTCAACCAGTGAGGATTATGAATTTGAGGGTCTTTGGGGGCCTTCCACTTCGGAATTTATTATACTCGTCAGTCCTTTACCAGCCAACCATGGTGTTCATTTACAGGTAGACTCTGCTGATGATGAGACTTACCACTTTGTCTTGTGAACTACATGGGTTTTATTCACACTTAACCACTTTACAAGTATGTTTTCTGGAGTGGAAATTTATCTAGTCATCTTACAAGAAAGGATGTAGGCTACACTCAGATTCATGAGCTTGGCCTTGAAAGCTTCCATGGTTTGTGCCAGGACGGGTTTCCAAATGTGCTTGCGGATTCTCCCTTCATACCTCTCCTACTTGGAGAGCCCATTTCCCCAGCTCTCCCTGTGCAAATGCTACTTATCTTTTTAATACCTCCCAGATCCTTGAAGTCTTCATTTGAGTATTATGATTTTTTTTCTCCTTTTCTGTCTTCAAATAAATTGGGGCAGGGCATTTGGAGAGACCACATCAGAATCTTGTCACCGATTATAGATACATGAGAGAATCCCCCAACAGATTTTAAGTTGTACCTGCTCTTAGACCTGCTCTGTACTTCTTAA
>NW_011888865.1:6820915-6838716 GCF_000151845.1 Pteropus vampyrus
CATTTGGACCCACTGTGAATTTTACAATTGAATTGGAAACTTATTAACATGCAATTGTCATAGCAATTGTCAGTGTCGATATAGTTTTCAGATATCATGAAGACATCTGACACGAATTTTGCTTTTCTAAATTATATATATGAAGAAGCGAAACTTGATATTATATATATGATTATATATATGAAGAAGCGAAACTGTATGCAGCATAACTGGTTTCCGATACTCATTAATCCTTTCTTCCAAAAGTTCAACTTGATACAATAAAGAAACTTGATGATGATTGGTCTGGTAGTAATATTAGTTATGTTTCAGGCTATAAACATACTTGTTCATTGATTCATTATTACCTTCTTAGATCCCCTACTACTCTGACGTATGCCATGTCTGAGAAGGTGCAGATCACATACCCCCAAGCATAATCAGCCTAGTTCATTCCCCATGTAATCACATTTCTCCAGATTAATACTTTAATTAGTGATTATAATATGATAAGTATACCAATACTAATGCCTAAGGCACACAGGTAGTTAAGCCAGGATGCCTCCCAAACCAAATCTCCTTTTGTACTGAAATAAACCCTCTAGGCCTTCCCTAATATATGAGCTGGCATATGCATGTGAGGGGAAGAAATAAGAGCAGCCATGGTAGGAAACCATGGTAGGATGTCAGGGGCTTCAGATTTAGTATCTGCCACTCAAGAGCAAGATTCCCTGACACTGCCTTTAATGTTTCCCCCCTCATGTTGGGAAGCAAACGAGCCTGATTTCTCTAGTCTAATAAATTATACTCTAAGGCTCATGAATATTCAGAGGGCCCGATGCCTCTCCCTAAAGTTCAGGGAGCACCACAGCATCCTGTAGTTCTCAGCCAATAGCCCTGCAGTGTGATTATGAAACCTCTCTCTCTCTTCCTTAACCCACATGACCTGCCCTTTTTGTTGGGAGCTATTTAATGTCCGAACATGGTTCTTGGTAATATACCTGAGTATAGAAATACTCCTGCAGCAGACATGTCTGAGTTGTGTGAACCTACTCAACCAGTGAGGATTATGAATTTGAGGGTCTTTGGGGGCCTTCCACTTCGGAATTTATTATACTCGTCAGTCCTTTACCAGCCAACCATGGTGTTCATTTACAGGTAGACTCTGCTGATGATGAGACTTACCACTTTGTCTTGTGAACTACATGGGTTTTATTCACACTTAACCACTTTACAAGTATGTTTTCTGGAGTGGAAATTTATCTAGTCATCTTACAAGAAAGGGTGTAGGCTACACTCAGATTCATGAGCTTGGCCTTGAAAGCTTCCATGGTTTGTGCCAGGACGGGTTTCCAAATGTGCTTGCGGATTCTCCCTTCATACCTCTCCTACTTGGAGAGCCCATTTCCCCAGCTCTCCCTGTGCAAATGCTACTTATCTTTTTAATACCTCCCAGATCCTTGAAGTCTTCATTTGAGTATTATGATTTTTTTTCTCCTTTTCTGTCTTCAAATAAATTGGGGCAGGGCATTTGGAGAGACCACATCAGAATCTTGTCACCGATTATAGATACATGAGAGAATCCCCCAACAGATTTTAAGTTGTACCTGCTCTTAGACCTGCTCTGTACTTCTTAATGTCAGGAGCTTTGGAGCCCAACAGCTGAAGGGTGTAAGCCTGTCACTCCTGCTCGTTATACCAACTGCCAGCTTAGATGAGTCACTTCATTTCGCTGAATATGACCTTTGCTTCTTTATCTGAAAAACAGATATAATGTTGCATCTTTCAAGGCAATTCTATCTGGACTTATTAAACAAGATAATGTACATTAACAGTTTAGCCTGGTGCCCGAATCATATTAAGTACTCGATAATTATTCATTATAACCATTATGACTATTATTTTATTGTTATTATAGAGCAAGTTAGAAACATATAAGAAAGTTTTATTCTAAATGCATACATATAAAAATAAAGAGATAGAATTATAAAATAAATTATAGAAACCATTACTTTAAGTTTCATTCCATATATCCCTTTTAATATTAAGCATACTATACCTTTGCATTTGAATATACGTACTTAATTAATACAATTAATTCAAGTTCTTTCAGGTAGCCTAACTTTACCTAGTATTTCATGATTCTTTCTGAGTAAACAATAGCCCTGTATTGTTTTCTTTCTACTCAGTTCCCATTTTATGGACCCCAGTGTTATTATTTCTTTCTCCCACATAAGCCACAGTTATTGAATGTGGTTAATCAATGGGTCACAACCGCTTTTGTTTTTTTGTCTCGTCATGCAACCCAAGATGATGAAGGAATGTATATCTCATATGATGAAACAACGTATTCATCATATAATACACATACCCCGGATGGATGGATGGATGGATGGATGGATGGATGGATGGATGGATGGATGAATGGTTGGATGGATGGACGGATGGATGGACGGATAGATAATAGATAAAGACATAGGTATATATTCAATATATACATGTTATAAATATAGTATATTAGTTTCCAAATGTTAATGTAACAAATTACCACAAACTTGATGGCTTAAAATAACAGAAATTTATTCTCTCACAGTTACAAGAGTCAGAAGTTCAAAATCAAGGTATGGCAGGACCATGTTCTCTCTGAAGACTCTAAGGGAGAATCTTTCCTTCCTTCAGCTTCTGGTTGCTCCAAGCATTCTTGGCTTATGACTGCATAACTCCAGTTTCTGCCTCCATCTTCACATGGCTTCCCCCTCAAATCTCCTTCTGCCTTGTCTTATAAGGACACTTATTAGATTTAGGCTCCACCCAGGTGATTTAGGATGGTCTCATCTCAAGATCCGTAACTTAATTACATCAGCAAAGATTCTTTTTTTCCAAATAAGGTCACATGGACAAGTTTTGAGGGTTTGAAATGTACTCATCTTTTGGGAAACCCCACTCCACACGTTAAAATGATTCTGTTACTCTCATTTATGTTAAGTTTGGAAGTGAATTTTATGACTATAACTTTAAAACACAAACTAAAATAATAGCTGTTAGGTTAGCTGAAAAATTATTTTAACACACTAACTACCAGTAAGATGTTGAAATCTAAAGAATATGGGTTGCGGAAGATGACAAAGCACACCATGGGGATCCTTTAGGGAAGACTAAATTCTTATAAAAAGTTCTGGTCTAACCTGGACCACCCGTCCATCCCCCCAATTGGGAGAAGGTGTGGTGAGTCATGAGATGCATGTATCTGAAACGGGGCTGTGAATTTTCCTTTGTGGTTTGCCTTTGTGTAACCTGAGGATCTGATCCAAGACAGCCACAGATGCGGGTAGAGGAAAAGGTCTTGGCACTCCTGCCTTGGCCTTAAGCCTTATCCTCTTTCTCCTCTTCATCCTGTGCCATGATTGCCTGTGGGTTCCTGAGTACTGTGACTCAAAGATGCCCTCATGCAGGAGCATGGCCAGTCTAGCCCTGTAGTTGTCATCAGCAGAGTTGACAGGGTGAATCACCATCAGGACACAGAGCTGATACAATTTGATATTTTAACCTCCAGTGCAAAACTGGACTGTCATCTTGATTATTGTCCAGGCCCCACACAAACATTTGACTGGCAGGAAGCCCACTTTGTAAATCGAACGTTAGAAGGTTATTTGGATTTCATCCTAACCAGAGAATTGAGACTATATTTAAATCAGCAAGAAATGCTTATAATATTGCAGAGATAGTTGCTATTATTTTTTCCCTTTAATTTACACCCTTAAACAAGGGCACACAGTGAAGGAGGATTGCCTGAGCATATATCTGGATAGCAGTGTGACATGGCTTCCCTCCCTTACTCCTTGAGGGACAGCAGATTGTGTCATGCCTGGCAATTCACTCTTCCCCGTGGTAGAAACTCTTAAGAACACTCTCCTCCCCCTTACAGAGTAGAACAAAACTCACAGGAGAATGATGGAGAGAGGAACAGAGCTAACCCTTACTCTGTGCCATGCTTCGCACTGGTGCATTAGCCACATCATCTCATTCCATCCTCATAGTGACCCTGAGAGGTGGTACGAATGAATAAATGAGGTAGAATACATGATGTCAGCCTCAGGATGCTGTGATTTCCTATCAATTGCTACATACCCACAGCTCACCCATACCTGTGAGGAAGCCGGGTCCCAAAGAGGTGTTACTTGATGAAGCTCATCCAGGCCAGGTTGGTACTTGATCCTATACCTGCCAGCTGAAAATCTTTCTGGTACTTGATCCTATACCTGCCAAGTGAAAATCTTTGTTTTTTCTGCTATATCAGGTTAGTTAATTAATTAATTAACTAACCGGTTAATTAATGCAGATACTTTGGTCTTATCCTGACTCAAATTCCTGTGTGCTCTGGACCTGTAACTTTATAAGCAAGAAGGGCATTCGAGATGTCAATAGCCTATATCAGCCAAACATGCTACTTTGAGCAGCCCTGCAGTGAGCTACCGTGGCACCCAAACTTCTGTTCAGAGACTTCAGGAAAAGCCCCCATCAGACAGTATAGTCTCTGGAAAGTCTGAGTTTGTATGAGAAGACCTGGGTGTGAGTCCTGTTTAGGCTTCTTACTTGCTGTATAGCTTTAGGGAAGTCTCCAGTGCCTCTAATCTGTCTTGTGCATCTGTAAAATTGGAATAATATCACCTGTTATGTCATGTTTCCAATAAGAGGGATGATGATAAGTAAAGAAAAACTGTAAAAATAGCTGTACAAATGTTAGAGTGCTATTGCAAAGAGATGCATGAACTTATAGATAGACACACAGTATCTGGCATTAAAAATCTCCCAACCATGATTATGGCCATGAACATGCCAGGATGACACAGAAGCCCAAGACACAGAGATTGTACCACTGCTTGTGCATGCACCCTACAGACCATCATCACTATTGTATGCACTTCAACCCTGGCACAATGTTGGGTAGTGTCTCTATCCCCTTTTATGATAGGAACTTGATGACAGTACTTGTAAGGTTAGTAGTTTTATTGAGACTTGAACTTGCATAAATTGCCTCACACCATGCATAGCACTAAGTGGATACCTGATGAATATTTGTTGAATGGATGGAAGAATTTAACGCATGCCTTCAAAATCTTCCCAGTGAGCTGTGAGATTACTGCCATCCAATCAGGGAGGATGAAGTGCTGACCTTGCAGCCATCTTCGTCAATGTCTGGGCGCCTGAGCGGCTGCCTGCTAGAACAGCCCAGGGCCGTCTCTGGGGTGGAGGGCCAAGATAGCAGCCCAAGAGCCATCCTTTCATCAGACAAGCCAGGGGGACCACCTCTGAGGCTGCATTGACATATAACATCCCTCGTTAGTAGAAATTCCTTCCCTGCCAAGCGCCCACCTCAGTTTTAGTTCATCATCAGCATTTTTACTCTGTCAACTATTTTCGGATTTTTCCCTCTGGACCAATAATCATGATGCTACATTTTGAGATTTTGGCCAGGCTTTCTGAAAATTCTTGACCCTTCTCACTGGGAGCTGTTGCAGAAGAGGCGGTTCCTGATACATGTCACTGTCCATGTTTTTCCTGTCAGGGAAAACATTTGAATCTCCTGATAACCTCTAGACCTTGGCTTTGCACCAGAAATAAAATGATTGCTGCCTAACACCCCTTCTCACGTATTTCTCACTGAAGATAGATTTTGATGAATTCTCTATCATGATTCACTAGCACACATAATTATGTCTCTTTCGCCTTGCAGTACAGAGATATTGTTACCATGTGACTTGACTGTCTTGAGGCTAAATATCCAATAAAGATGGCATACCAGCCTTGTTATGTGTACTGCTACTTTTCAATAGCTCATTGCTAACCCAGGTATTAACACTTTGGGGGCGAAATCAGGAGTTAATTGAAATGGCTTCCACAGTGCATCTCTCAGAGAATCCTTTCTCTAACATGCGTGTCTGGTTATGTCTCCACATAAAAGTCTTCTCTTTGGCTGTGCAAAGCATAAGTGGGAATATAAAGTCTCAGAGAAGAGGGACAGTATTCTTGATTGGAGTGAAAATGTGACAGAAACAGGACTCTCGTTGAGAAAGTGTTTCAGAGGTTGTCAGCACTTTCCTCTAACAGAGTGGTCCATTTTTAAAATTTTTTTTTTCATAATTCTCCTGCACTTTATTTACTTCAGTCATGTTAAGAAGTTTTCTGAGTAGATGGCAAAGAACAATTTTTAAAATGTGTGAATACCGAATGTAAGATAAAAAACATAATTGCAGTTTAGACTTCAGATTTATTTGAAAAGGAGATAATGATAGTAATTACCCAGTTTGAGTTTTGTAGAACGCTAATTAGATCCCCAAAGCATTTGTATGCACAAGAAAAACCATAAATACAAAAGACCATCTGGTCCTTATCAGCTTACGACACTAACACTGTCTGTAATTATTTTTTCTATATTGTTTTGATGTTGACATTTTATGGAGCATTACGTTCTACCCTGGTTAGGTAATAACTTACATTTCTGAAAACTTGGAGTTTTACCCCTTTTCCTAATAAAAGTTTTAGGATTCCGTAGGCAAAAGAGATACTGCTTTTGAGAAACAGGTAAACATCCTTTCATTATACCCATTGTTCCAGAAATGTGTTGTTTATAAACTTCGCTGGCTTATCTGACTTATCTTGTTAGTAACTTAGTCTTCCATATACTTGGATTCAGTTAAGTTTTTTTTTTTTTTTTTTTTTTAGGTTAAATTGAGAATGACATATTTAACTGTGTTATAGATGCACAGAAGTACAGCATTCATTATTCACTTTCATGTAGTTAGCACTTTGCCTGGCAATTTGGATATTGCAAAAGTAGCATTACTTGTTTTCAAATGTATTGTCTCCCCCACTAAAATGTCAGCTTATAAAAGGAAAGGGTTTGCCTTATTCATTTATGGTATCTCCAGCTTCTGCAATAGTTCCTAATACATAGTGGATACTCCATGGCTATTTGTTGAAGTGAATGAATAAATGAATTTGAATACATGATTTCAGCCTCAGGATGCTTTTCATTTGCTATCAATTGTTACATACTAATACATTCCCAAAATTAAGTGGCTTAAAACAACATTTCATTAGATCTCAAGAGTTGGTTGTCTAGGAATTTGGGCAGGACTCAACTGGGCAGGACTCAACTGTACTGCTCGGTGTTGATGGCCACTTGGTGATATTCAGCTGGCAGATGAACTGATCTAAAAGGTCTAAGACAGCTTCATCACATGCCTAGTACTTTATGGCAGTGGCCCCCAACCTTTTTGGTGCCAGGAACTGGTGTTCCTATGAGAATCTAGTGCCCGACCATCTGAGGTAGAGCTGAGGCAGTGATGCTAGAGCTGGGAAGCAACTGCCAATAAAGATGAAGCTTTGCTTGCTGGCCCGCTGCTCACCTCCTGCTGTGTGGCCCAGTTCCTAACAGTCCATGGACCAGTCCATGGCCCAGGGGTTGGGGACCCTGTAGTATGGGATTGGATGGAAGGATGAGCTCAACTGGGACTATTGATCAGAACATTTATGAAGCCTTTCCATGTGACTTAGGCTTCCCACAGCATGGCAACACTGGATTCAAAGAAGGTAGAAGAGAAGTTGCCAGTCGTTTGAGAGGATAGGCCTAGAATAGGCATAACATCACCTCCACCATTTTTTTATTTTATTTTTTTTGATTTAAGCCATTCACTAAGGCCAGCCTAGATTCATTGGGAGGGTAGCAAATATAATCGCTGCCATCTTTAATCTGCCACACCATTTAATTGAAGAGAAAGGCCTGCTTACTGAACAACCTTAAAGCAATATTTAGACAAGAAAGGTAAGTTCCATATGTGTAACTATCACATGAATGCAGAGTAAGAAAATCAGCATGATGAAGGAAAGCTTTGTGGAAGGCATACATGAGTTTTGAGCTTACCCTGGAAGAAGGCATACGATTTTAAAACCTATAGATAATGGAGGATGGCATTCCAAAAGAAGGAACTTTTTTGCTTAAAGAAACCAGGATTGTCAGCATTGACACCATCTCTTTATCTGGCAGCTGTTGGTTTGCAGTAAATTAGAGACACAAGTACGTGACCATCACCATTTTTGGAAAGGTGCTGTAGGAAACAACACATAGACTTTCCAACTGCATTTTCTGTGAAACGCTGATTGCATTCTTCTTACAGAGCCTCTTGCTGAGAGTTATCGTTCAGAATCATGCTAAGAATAGGCTTTGTTAAACTTGTTCTGCTTTCTTCTTTCTGATAAAAACTGGGACAGTTCCTATATTCTTTTTCCTCTTGGCTTCTGGGAGACTCAGACCCAAAATTGAGACTCAGGCAATTATGTTGAGACTTCCATTTGGCATTTTTGCCCCATCTCCTTCCCTTTGAGTCTAATGTTTTAATTCTGTTTCTGTTTTGCTAGTTTATTGTATGAACTTTTTGCTTTAATGAACCTCAAAAACTGTCCACAAAATAAAATAAGCAAGCATGTACAGATTATGCTAATCATTTGATCTGTAATACTCTATTATGGCGAGTGTGGTGGTAAATGGTATAGGGAAAGTGATAAAGTTCTCTCTGGGTTGTAAAGTAAACAATAGATGAATCAAGTTGCCCTATTTTAGTTTGGAGGAATGAGACTTCATGTAAAGAAGGAACATGAAAGTGGTCACCTGAAAGGTAACTACAGTATAGTCATTGACAGCACTGAAAACCGGAAGAGGCACTTTAATAGCTATGTACATGAGGAGCACCTTTGACTGCTCTTAACTATGACCGAAGGTGGATGCTGTGTTGTGCTTGCTACCTGGCCCTTTCAGGGCTAAGACACCACTTCTCCTGCCCCTGAGAGTGCTGGCAGCTGATGACTCTCAGTTGATTCCATATCTGAGAAAAGTGCAGCTGAAGAGAGCCACCTTTTTCCCTCTAGGAATAATCCACAACAAGGACTATATGAAGGCCTCTTTCTTGAAGGCAGAACAACTCTGCGGGCTCATCCTTGCTCCACAACTCTCCCTGGAACAGCTGAGGCCTTTGTTGCAATTCAGTTTCTCTGTGTGCCTAATCCTGTCTGTCACAGGCCCAGGCCTGTCGATCCCATGATGCTCCCCAGCAAACTTCCTACACACTGATCTTTGACTCTGTCTGCTTCCTGGGGTATGTGAGCCTAGAAAGTGGACTGTCCAAAATTGTGTCCCTGGACCAAGATCCAACAGAAAATTATGAAGCCCATGTGTTTTGCCAGGGACTCATGACAGGCATGAAGATACACATTTAAATAAGGCCAGTGGTGAACCCTCAGTCTGAAGCTGTCGAGAAACAACAAGGATTACCCAGAAATGCTGCAAATAGCTCCGGATAACTTCCTCCAGAACTGAGCAGTGACTCTCCTTTCCTTCTGTCTCCCATCTCTTTTCTCTGCAGTCCTGTTTCAAGTCCCTCTATCTCTATTTGTCTTTATAATTCAGCTTCATGTACCTGCCCAGTGAGGCATAAATGGTGATATTTGTCTTTCATACCTAGTGTGTGGAAAGGTGTCTGGGAACATGATGAAACAGGTCTCACCCTGGATTGTGATGAAGACCAGCATTTCTCACTAATTATAAAGAATATGGGATCGCTGGATCTATTGATTTTCATTAACTTGTTTGGAGTTATGAATCTTAAAATGAAAGTCTATAGCTATAGATACCTTAGCATAGCATTTTATAGCAAGCAAGACTCCATAGAGTACCATAAAAATCAGCTTTCAATGCTCGCCTGAGAGTTTATGACTTAAAAAATCATGTGTGCTTTATCTGCAAATATCTCCCTGCCATCCTTTGTAATACTGGCATGATTGAGACAGACACTACTATTGAGTTGAGTGCAGAGCTCTTGAACTCTCCTAAAATTGGCTGTTTTCTTCCTTCACTCTTCTTTTACCTATTTTTGAGGACTTATTGCCTGTCATGTTGCCAGTAGGTGCTGGTTCTGGATATCTATCACCCATGTTTTGGAAAGTTCCTTTCCAAAGCTACAGAGCAGGCATTGACATCTTGGCTGAGTGCTTTGTTCATCAGACCTTTGTCTCGGAGCACTACACAGATTGCCATGTAATGCAAGGGTTATAAAATAAAGGGAAATGGGCCTTGCATTCCAATGAAGTCAGGTAGGTCTCTCTTAGATGAGTCCTAATGTCAGTAATCTAGTTATTAAATGGTTAGAGATTGAATTGAAATCATAAATGAATATTCCTTTCTTCATTATCTTTTCTCATTCATTCAGTAAGCATTTACTGAACATCCACTTTGTACTATAATATATGTATAGGTACCTCCTTTCCCTTTTCTTTCTCCCTTTTCACTTTATTTCTGCAACAAATAAATGAAGAGAAGATCCAGCCTTTCCAAGGAGACTGCTGGGTTCTTTGTGTATTGTGAAGGTCAGTTTCATCAATCCACTTAGGAGGGTTCAAACATTAGAGAACTACTGACCAGGTTTACAAGGAGCTGATAAAAATGTCACTTTCTGTCATTTCAGTTGAGTGTATACCTTTCTAATGAGCAGAATGCTGGTGTCTGCTCTTCCTCCCAGGTAGCAAGAGGCTGCTAGGAGTCAGAGATGGGAAACTAGATGATCTCGATTTGTTCCAACCTGTGATGGAAACTAATGTTCTTTTTCTTCTGTTTTACAAGAATATAACTTTCCAGTGTCTCAGGTCCTCCAGATACAGTGTTTGTCTGCTGTGTGCTGGGGACTTCCTGACAAGTTTAATACTCAGTGGTTTTCTTTTCCTGGTCTCCCTGCATACCTCTGTCCTTCTTTTTACATTCATCATTACACATTGCCCTTCTTATTTCAACATGCAGCCATCGCCCAGTCCATGTACAATTATTTATTGATTGCATATGGACTAGTGATTCATTATCATAGAGACTTTGGGATCAAACAGCCCTAAGCAGTGAATGTGCTGGTGAGAACTGGTATGTGCACGTGCATACACACACACAAACACACACACACACACACACACGATCACACACATGAACAACACACACACACACGCACAGTGTCCTGATTTGTAGTACTTATTTCCATGGTATAAATATTCGCACGATGGCCAAGTTCATACTACCAAAGTGAAATCACTGAACCAGAAAGCTGGAAAAAGATGAGAGCACTATCGGTTCTCATGAGTTGGTACCAGGCACCGTCGGCCCTAGGACTGAGCACAGGATTCATCCCTTGCTAGCCCTGGAGAACATTACTTACTCTAAGTCTCAACTTCCTCACATGTAAAATGAAGTTAATAAGAAAACAATTGCTATAAAGAGTTATTGTAGGGATTCGATGATATTTCATGTACAGAACTTAGCAAGAGGAACATAGTAACCTATGTCAGTGAAGGATACCTAATTAGGTAGTTATACTAGACTCCTTCATCTCATCAGTAATCTAGCTCTCTCTTTGCAGTAGGCATTACTTGTACAGTTTCCAGTATAAACCAACCCAGCTCATGCCGCTGGTTTCAATTGTGTAAAGGGCCCGGCCTCTTTTGGCTTAGGAGATACACTTAACAAACCAAGTGAGGCTGGCAGCCCTATTCATCTTCTATAACCCCATTATCCTATTTACTCAATAACCAATTGCTGGTTTTTAAGTAGCTGCCATTCACAAAAGAGTATGCTGTGCTAGATATTGTGAGAAGTACCTGAGCAGGTCTAGACCTCACTCAAGCATTTTACAGTCTAGTAGAGAGAGACAGACGTGTATAAGTAACACAGAATTGTGAAGCCAGCAGGGCTGAGGTAAGTCAGGGCAACACTGTTGGTACTGTAGGCTGAGTTGTTCCAGGAAGACTGCTGGGCTTGGTCAGTGTACCCAGTTTCAGAGACAGGAAAAATGTGGAAAATACTTTGCTGGCATGGGAACCTGCCTCAGGATGAAGAAGAAAGACCCATCGCTCTTCCAGTCCCTCTGGGACTATGTGTTGCTTTAAACTGGAGTCTCAATGAGGGGAATCTGGGTCTTTAAATGTCAGTTAAGACAATTTTTTAATTCTCAGAATAAAACTACATGCCTCCTATTCCACAGAGTTCCTTCTCAGCCAATCAGAGACAAGAGGTACATACTCAGTGCTTTAAAATGAAGCTGATGGTGAGAGCAGGTGCCTCTGCTGAAAGAGTATGTGGCCCACTGCACACTTTGAGGTTTCCCTGTTTTCTCTCTGATCTATTTACCTCTTCTGGATTGTGTGGGCAACGAATGTCCATCAGGTCAATACTTCTCTCAGGCAATGCCAAAACTGTCCTTGTCAAATTGTTCCTATCCACATCCTGAATTGCTGAGAGTTTAAACATTGTATCTGGCATCTAGGGGATGCTTTGGTTTAGAGAAATGGAAATTGCTTTGATAATTTGCATAATATATTCACTTTAATTGTCTATCTCCCAGTCTGGACTGTAAACACTTTGAGAGTAAGGGACTCACTCTCGTATGCTCAGCCCCTAAGGAGAGTTGACATTATCGAACACAGAGACTCACTGTAACCATCCTAGCAATGCTGTGAGGTCGGTTCTGTTAGGATGCCTTTTATATATGTATTGAAACAGGGTTTCTAACTTCCTCAGCACTGGGCAGTCTATCAGGGGTGAAGCCAGGGCAACCTCACTCCAAAGCCCCTTCCCAGGGCCTGTGCTCACACCATCCCCCACTCTGCTGCACTGCAGACATTTGCCTGTCTAGTTAAGGAGGTCAGACACTCAAATTAACATAATTTTTAAATATTTAATTTCACTATGCTTTTAAGGCCATCAAACTGATTTTGCTTTCAAGAATTTACTAAGCCACTTTGAAGAGATAAATTTATGCAAAACTCTGGCCCACGTTTTCCAATAAAACTAGTCCTGTGTTCCTTAGAGCCACAAACAAGCTTTAATTAAAACTTAGAAACCATTAGCTTACCCAGGGTTCTCCTATTCTCTCCCAGTTCCCTAAGAGCCTGCTCCTCAGAAACAGATAATGGAAAAAAAAAAATGAGTCTGAAGGCGCTAGACTGGGAAACGATAGCCATCTTTTTTATGTGTGTACATTAGTATAACAATTTCGTATCTTCCATTTTAAATCTAGAAGTTGAGAAGATGCTCCCTGAACTGCTACCACCTCTTCTGGCCCTGGCTTCTGCCTCACTTCCTTTGCTTATGTCCTGCTTTTGGGCTCACGTGCTGCTTAAAATTTTCTACTCTGCTTGTCAGAAGTGTGCACATGTGCCTATGCATGCATCCTTCAATATCCAAGTAAAATATTCCTCCTCCATGGAGCCTATTTTAATCCCCAAGCCTGAATTCATTGAAACTGCTTCTGTGTCCCTATGGCCCTTTCTCCCATTCCAGTGGCCCTGATTTGCTGCCTCATGATACTACAAAATGGAGGTGTAACTGACATCCTGAACACTCTAAGCTGATTGATAAGCTCCTTGGAGACAGCAACCCTGAATCATCTATGCGGCCCACCTTCCCACCAATATGATGCTTTTTATATATTAGTACTTGGTAAAGGCTATCAAATCTGATCTCTGCTTTCCAAAAATGTATTAAAATATGAAAGTGTTGGGGAATGTCTAGAACTCCCTTTCCTAAAGCAATTGGTTGCTCTGACAGTATTAAAAAACAATGGGGTCTGGTTTACTATATCTTAAATCATTACATTGTTCATTGTTTCCATATAATGCAGATGGAAAGTCCAGTTTCTTGTTCCTTCCTACTGTGTACCTAAAACATTACATCTTCTCATCTTGGCTGCCAAAGTATGGGCCTAATTAGCATTAATTCTTCCATGAATTTTAAATAAATTTACTTTTATTTTTCACTAAAATAGATTATTTGTGCTGCCTCTAAAACAAGACCTCTCCATGGTTCTAGAAAATTGACTCGTGCACATATTACTCACTACTTCTCAAAGCTCTCTATAGATCTTATGGACATATTGCAATATTTCTAAGCCTTAGACATTTTGTTTTAAAATATGCTTATAAATTACTAAGTCACCTCATTTTAAGCCATTGTTCCTTTCTTTTCCTGTGGCATATTTTTAAATTACTTTGAATATCTTTCTTTGCCAGCGATGGCAGAAATCCACTTACTTAAGGGACTTGAGATATCGCATCCTCTGCAGCATTCAGGAGATAAATTGACAAGACAAATTTATTATACATTTCGTTCAGAATCACAACCCACTGAGAGGGCAGCAACAGTACCAATTTTGTAAAACTCTGTGTCCCCAGCACCTAGAACAATTTCTGGCACTTCTTAGGCACTTGATAAATAGTGGATGAATGAATGAATGAATGATTGAATGAATGAAAGAATATTGGCTCTATCACTTCGTGTCCCTGGGCATATTGCTTAATTCTTCTACACTTTTTCTTTATCTGTAAATGAGATTTGTCATCAGGACAAAATATAATAGTTATATAACCTCTTAGAAAATAAGCAATAATAAATGTTTATCACTGTTGTTATATCTCTGTGCACTTTTGCCCCGTCATTTCATCTGTCTGCTTTAGATCCTTCAGGCTCAGCTCTCACCTAAGGTGCTCCATCGACCTTTCTTGCTGGGACACATACCCTCTCCTGAATCACCTCCCAGAGTGTTTGCCTTGAACATGGCATTTACCCCTCTCTGCCTTGTGTTCAGCTAGCTATTCAACATTTTTTTAGTGCCCACAAAGTACCAAGCATTGTGCTGGGTATAAACATATTTATTTTTATCATTTATTACTGGTTTATTTTGTAAACTTGACTAGAAGCTTCTTAAGATTAGCTATGTCTGATTCAGCTTTTTAACTTCATGTCGTCCAGCCAGAATTATACATTTCATTTAATCCTCATTTCATATATATTGAATGAAAACATGAATGAATGAATGAATGAATGAATGAATGAATGGTTGAGTAAATCACCCTAAGTAAATTGTAAGGTACTAGATGCATTAGATTCATTCCATCTTGTCTATTATTGCATTTCTTGGGAGAGGGACTGGTCTGTGAGATGTTCGAAATCTTTGCCCGCACACTGACAAAGACTTCTGAATTGGGGGTTTATGAGTCCCCGGAATCAAGTTGTTTGACCCCACATTTGATTCAAGCCATTGGCTCTGTTCCCTGTGACAAATGTTTCTACTAGGAGCTATGATCACCAGGTCATCTTGGGAATATAAACAAAATTATGTACTGTTCAATGGTATGAAGATGGGGCTCAGTTGTTAAATTTCCCTTTGTCTCAGCTATAGAAGCAGATAGCTAACTGAATTTGCATTGTGCCATTTGTTTTGTTCCCTATTGCTGCTCTAGTCACGTGGGGGTTCAGAAGTGATTCCTTGCCCTGGACTAGGTCCATCAGCCTCCAACATATAGATGTCTTCTTTTCTACTTCATTCTTTGTGCCTGCATGCATGCATTTTTATTTTACATATTTGTTTTTACAACCCAAGACACCTGCTCATTGCCTATAGCCCATCTTCTTGACTTAATGACACAACCAAACCACCAGACACCACATAAAATTCCCACTATGACAGCTGAGACCACAGTTAGTTCTGCTTTTTTTTTTTTTTTTTTTACCATCCTAAGAAGGGATTCTCAAGCTGAAATTTACTTTCTAATTCAGAGCAACCTTTTTTTTGCTAATAGCTTAAATGGTTTTTGTGTAAAAAAATACTTAGCGTTAATGGCATTCTTTGGAATTTTAAGAGTGAGTTACAGTCATTAATTATCCAATTAATACAGCATTCCTGGGTGGAAGACTTTGTCAGCCTGTATTCTATTTTATAGATGGAGGAACAGAAACAGATTGACTCAGGCTTGCTCCTTGGAGCTCTGTCTTTTCTATTTATTTTTTTGCCCCCTCCTCCACTGCTCATTTTACCACATGTTTCCTCAGAACCTCAAACACCTGGCTTACAGATTGCAGTGTGTAGTGTGTGTGTGTGTGTGTGTGTGTGTGTGTGTGTGTGTGTGTGTGTGTGTGTGTGAAGTGAGATGGAGGGAGATGGAGAGGTGGGGGATAGTTATAGTACAAAAGAAAATGGTGGCCACCACCAAGAATTAAGTTGAAGAAGACCCTGCCCTAGGAGAGGAAAGGGTTGGGTTGAAACAGAAGCTTATATTTCTACAGGGAAGTCACATTGGTAAGCATTTTTCAGATTTCTTTGTATAGAGCATGAATTGTTTTTCAATGGTATCACCAAAACCCACCCTGTCACCAGAGCAGGGATTGAGCTGATCCCCTATTTCACTGAGTGGTCGGCCATCCCCCAAATATATCTACTGTAGTACATCCAATAATGTGCCCAATAATTTTAGAGTGAGCAAATTTTGCTGAATAAAGATAATCACAAAAGGATAAATATATTCATTTCATGTTTCTTCGGTAATCATTTCGATGGCAGAAGTTCAATAGGCAGCATTTGATTATTATTTGCACTGTGGGCACACAGTAAGGAAGTAGTGGTTGTAGCCCCAGACTTTGAGCTAGCCAAGTTTATGGTGAGGGCTGTGAAATCCACACATAGAGTACGGAAGAGCCCCTTCGATGGGACTGTGAAAGAAGACATCTTCACTGTTACAAATGATGTCAGGAAGTTGGAGTGTACTGTGGAATTCACACATCTTTGAAGCCCTCCCAGATGAATTCCACAGCATTTTGTCATTTGACCAAATAGAAGGCATATTTATCAAATTTCCAGAGGATGTAAAGATAAAAGGGAAAGCAAATACTTTTGAATATTGCATCAGGGTTCAGGGAGACCTCAGACAGCAATAGCAGGCTGATGATATCTAAACTAGTAGAAGCTAGATTCAGATTCAGCTGTGGCAAAGTCTATGCCCTGTAAGACCTGACAAATCCATTACAAAAGATATGATATTCCCAGCACATTTTTAGTGGTCCGACAAGATCTGAAATTTTCTCTCTTTCTGGAGTGGGTAGACCAGTGCTATCCAACAGAATATGATATGAGTCACATATGTAATTTAAAATTTTCTACTAGTCACATTAAAAAGCTTAAAAAAATAGACAAATTAATTTTAGTAATAGATTTAATTTAACTTAAAATGCACGGAATATACTTTTGGTATGCAATGAATAGAAAAATATTAATGAGATATTTACATTCTTATTTCTACTAAGTCTTCAAAATGCAATACACATTTTAGACCAGTGGCACGCCTCTATTTGAATGCTGTTTTCATCAGAAACACTTCATCAGTATTTAGATTTCCCAGAATTTACAGTTAAAAAAATAGATGCACATATCCAAGTTGTTCCAAGTATATTTAAAAGTTTTCCAAAAACAAAATCGAATATCAGTTTTTAAATTCAAAATTGAACTCTTTAAAATTAAATGCAATTTTAAAGTCAGCTCCTCAGTTGCACTGGCCAGCCACATTTCACGTGCTCAGTAGCAACGTGAGTGTGAGGATGATGGCTAGCATATTGGACAGTGTAGGGCTAGATTCAGAATCATTCCCAGTGTGAGCATCGGGAAGAAGAAGCGTCTCCGCCAGGAACAGGGGCAAAACAGAACGAAAGGTTTGGCATCCATCAGAAACACAGTGGAAAGAAGCCAAACTGAATGACCTCTGGTTTGATCTTAGTTCATCTAGTTTTGCTGAGCCCCAGTCCAGCGATTGTCATTTGCCTTCCTGTTTTCCCAGAGACTATTGACTCAGTGCTGACTTAAGAAAACAAGGCCTGAGCATTTTTAGTCTTTGTATAATTACTATGTCACCTATTTTCTCAAGTTCTTCTCTAAAAGTAGACATTCTTATAGCTCCTCAAGGACCCA
>NW_011888865.1:6839596-6844834 GCF_000151845.1 Pteropus vampyrus
CAGGGAATAGCCAAGCGGGAGAGATAATGGAGAGCCTGCCAAGTGCATCTCAGGGAACTCAGATTGGACCTCCTGTACGTTGGGACACCAACCCCGTGCATTTGCTGCTTTACACAGTAACTCTTTGAGGAACATTTAAAAGATACTAGAGAAAAAAAAAAACCAGAAGCAGCAGCCAAGATTTAGAGATCTTTCTTGGGGCCCTTACTTAGCCACATGTTAAGAACACGGTTGTGCTTTCCAGGTAGCATATAGAAAAAAATAGAGGAAAATTAGAGAAGACCTAGGATAGCAACGCTATGTACCACTTAGGGTTTTTTCTCTATCTGATTAACTGTAGAGCACTCCATATGAGTATGAGAATAATAATAAAGATCTAAACAACTCTTTGTATTTCTACTACTATTTATTTGGTTTTTGCAAATAAACCAAATGCTTTAGCATCTAAGCTAAGAGTGAATTGCTGATTTGAAATACATGAACATTTGTGCTGGAGTTGTGGGGGACAGAGTTTATAAAGATGTCGTTAAATCTGTGAAAGAGATAATTTCCTAAATTAACATTAGAGTCCCAAGTGAAGAGAGATATCAAGAACATTTCATTTTCTTTGACATCTTACCAAGTGGCAGGGGCTGGCACAGGGGTGTCAGTAGCCAGCAGGGGCTGGGTGATAAGATAAGTAGGCATTGCCCTTCCGAGGTTTATAGCAGAGGTCTGTCCACGAAGGCGTCCAAAAGTGATAGCCAGTCCTAACCAGAGGACCATCATGCTTGCCTCAGACTTCATCCCACCTTACTAATGAAATCTCATTTTAAGCATGACAGAGAGGTATCTGGTCACCATGGTCACTTTTTGAGAGTGAGGGTAATTATTGTGAGAATTAGTGTTATGCTAAGAGAACAGAGAATGAGAAGTCTAGGTCTCTTGTGATTTCATATTGTGGCCTTACACTGTGAACTTAGCATTTTTCTTGCTCTGAATTTCAAGGCTTTGAAACAAAGGCAAATAACTGAGTCAGCCTGTAACTGACCTCATGGACTGCAAGGCTTTCATCACATACTTGTCACGTAGTTTCCTCCAAAATCATAAGCACGGAAAATATTTCTTGTTCTAGATTATGTCTTAAACACCAATAGCTGTACCACAGTGGGGATTCTTCAACATTTAGGTCCAATGGCAACAAGAGTAGTAATAACAGACCTAGTAAATTAATCTTTTTAAAAATATAATTCTACTTCTGTATCTATCTACACATATATATTTTAATCTGGATATATCACTATGTAAGTACCTTATAATAAAGCAGAAATAGTCATGGGATAGAGGCAAAGAAATGTGTTGAGTGGTATTGGAAAGAGCTCAGAATGCAGGAGAAGCCCGTGGAATTAGGACGGGAGTCAGGAGTGAGTAAGAGGAAAGAGGGTTGCTCTCTAGGGAGTGCCCATGTGGTAAGCTATTCAGACATGGATTGTCTGAGTTCACATTCGATACATAATTTCATCTGAGTTAAAGGTACACAGAAATATTCATGGAATACAGTTAATAAAATGTGGTCACATTAAGCAGGCAGAAAGGTGTGTGGTCTTTTGAACTCTGGCCGTGGTCCTTGAAGTATTCAGAACTGCCCCATAGCTCTGAGGGAAGATGCTGTTACCATATGTGGTGAAGTCTTGAAATTAATTCAATTCCAAGATCCACATCCTGCCTCCAAGGACCCCCTAGAGTCATGAAGACAGTTTCACACATGGATTCCAAAGCATAATGGATGGGCATTAATGTGTGTGGTTGGTAGTGCTCCTATGATACACTGACGTCTTTTTTTTTTTTTTTTTTTTTTTTGCTGACACATGTCCACTCAAATATATAAATGTTTCCATCTCTGCTGATCTGTTTGGAAGCATCAAGAAATTCATGTGCGGGGAAAGCTGATTTGTCTTTAGAAACTGGAAAAGTGAACATTTCAGAAAGAACTGGAGAGGAGAGGCGTTTAACAAATCATCAATTAATGAGCATCTAATTTTTTTCCTAAAATAAGCACTGGCTATGTATATAGTCCAAGTGGAGATTGTGAGAAAGGAATTATAAGATGGAGCAATACAAAGAATCTTTGTATTTTGTTTGACAGCCAGAGGATCTTCAAGCAGATGTAAGATGCATGCCTTACACATCTGTGAATGTGAGTGATTATTATACAGAAAAGTGGCTCTCTTGGTAGCCAAGCAGATGATGTGTGTTTCTTCTACCTCTATATTAATATTATTACTGCTCTTACTGTAATTGGTAGAATGACATTAACATGCCTGACCAGTATAAATATAGAAGGAGCTATATTTTATGAGCAGAATCTAAGCATATATCCATTCATGTTGGCACTCAGAATCCAAGTTGCTAGTGTCTTGTCACCTAACATGGAGTGAGAACAGGGCATCAGATGCCAGGAGCCATTATCAGGAGCAGGCACAAATGTGGTATCAGCCTTACAAAGAGCAGAGACTAGAGGCAGCAATTGTGAGGTGGGGAGCATCTTTCTACTCTTTTCTACACCCTTAATTCTTGGGTGATAAGAGCGTTTACAAGGAAACGCTCTATTCTAAGGTCCACTCCTCATTAACCTAATTCCTCTCTAGATTAATTCCTTTATACTTATATGTTGAATTATGTTGTTTTCCTGGAAAGATATGAATTGTTGACAGCTGAGGTTACAGCCTAAATTCATCCACAGTCAGGGTCACAGATGCTTCTGTTTTCATATTAAGTAACAATAATTATTTTTAAAAATCTAATGAGTACATAAACATGAAAACTTCACAATTAAGTTGCCAAAGAATTCACACTTCTCCTTTTCTTGTGCTTTGCACATGGAAGTTTTGATGCTCGGGCTTGGCAGGAAGGGTCACAACAAATAGAGAAGCCAGATGAACACCAGAAGAGAAGGAAGATCTAATCTTAGCAATTTTGTCAGTTCACTAAGCCATTTGTCATGTTTCATCATATCATCGTGAGTTCTCTATTCCCTAATGGGGCCCAAGCGATCAGCCCTGAAGCTTTTAGCTTCCAGTGTGATAGCAAGACTCTGTGTTCCCAGGAGGAAAGCAAAGGATGTTATATGCTTTAAGCCCAAGGAACCATTTCGGCTCAACACTTCTTTATTTAGATCATCCTATGAGAATGGCCCTGCTCCCAATAAACTCCCAGTCCAGTGCAGGATAAAGATTTATGGAGACAGTGATGGGCCAGGCTGGAGGAGGTAAAACCATGCATCAGAGGTGTGAACTGCGTGTTCTGGGAGCCCAGAGGAAGAGGAGATTGTTTATCATTGAGAGGTACCATTGGGGAAACACCTGAAGGCCAAGATGGAATTTACGATTAAACCTGAATGAGTCAGATTTCAACCAGTGGAGTAAATGTGGGCAGAATGGGAATTCTAAGCTGAGGAATAGCAGCAAATACCTAAGGACATGTTCAGGAAGTGACAAGTGGTTTATTTGGCTTGAGTATCCAGGTCGAGAGAAATAAGGCTGGAAAGAAAAGTCGAGACTAGCTCATGTAGGTCTTTGAGAGTCTGGATAAGAAGTCTGAACTTGATTCTATGTATAGCAACAGAGGAGCTAAAGGCAGTTACTGCACAAGAGTGACAGACCTCAGTTCAGGAACAGGGTTAGTGTTGACTGACTCCTAGATATACCACCACCACTGCCTTTTCTCCTGAGCTTCAGACCTAATATCTAACAGCCTCTTGAGTAGCTCTGTCTGGATTTCTCATGTACAATCTTGTATCCAGAAGTGTCCAAAAGTTCTACCAATCTAAACTTACTCTTTCCTTTTGAAAAACCATTCAGTTGGTTGAAAAAACATTTATTATTCTTAAGTGCCCCATCTCCCACTTCTCACATCAAACCAGTTATCGCATCTGATAGATTCTCACTCCTACTTCATGAATCTGTTTATTTCCTGTTATTTACTCATGGTCATCCACTACCTTAAAGCAGGTCCACGTCCGCTAATTCAGTTCTATATTTTTTTCCTCCCCAGTCCAGCCTTTTCGTTTGAAAACAAACTTATGTAATTTGAAGATTATAAAATCACCATTGGCTCTCCATTACAAAAAAAAATAAAACCATGCTTCTTAGAATATCACAAAAGAACTGTCACAATTTTACCTCCTCTACCTTTTCTCCTTTCAATCTTGACATCTTTACTTGCCCTTCCCTAACCTGCCCCCACCTCCACTGCCAAGGCACACACACCATATCTGGGTTTGTTTTTTCCCAGTGCACATCCTTGTTCTTATCTCCATGGCTTTGCACATAATGCATATCCAACAATCTTTTCCTTGCTTGACAAACTCCTACTCATCCTTCAAACCCCAACTGGAGTATTTCCTTTGTTCCCTCTTCACAATGATCAATTCACTACTCTATGCTCCAGTAGTACATAGTGCATAGAGTGAATAGTGTAGCGTTTTTAATCTATTGTATTTTAACAAGCTATTTCCCTGTATCTGCCTCTATTACTGGGCTGTAAAATGTCTAAAGGTAGTGACTTAATTTGATTGATATTAATTCTTCTTCTGTCACCTGATACATAGGAGATACAGTGTCTGGGATTAATGAAGGCCAAAGATGACTACAATCAGAATGTTGGTGATTAACTGATTATCGATGTCTCATTTCTTTTTTTCTCTCTGTTATAACCACATTTTTGTTAATTTTTATTGTTAAATAATTTTTCATTTAAATAAAAGTTACAAAGATAGTACAGAGAGTTCCCACAGTGATGAAAATGTTTTGGGACTAGATGGAAGCAATGGCTGCAAAGCATTCTGAAAATACTATATGCCATTGAATGCCACTTAAAAATGGCTACTTGTTGGGGTGGCTCCATAGTGTAGTGGTTAGCATGTCTGTTTTACACGCAGAAGATCCAGGGTTCACGCCCCAGGTGGAGCCATGGATCATACCCTGGGTGTGCCAGGCCCCCCGAGTGCGCCAGGCCCCGTGTGAGTGCTATGAGTGTATGGGAGGAGATGCTCTGCCTTTAAAGATCTATTTCTTAAGGGGAGACAGCAACATTGGTACATCAGGGGTGGAAGTCGGGCAGGGTGAATTAAAGAGGGGGGAAAAAATGGCTACTTGTTTTCTTATTTGTATTAACTGCCTTACTAAAATCATACACAGTTAAAAGAGGTTTTCGACTGCCATCTCATTTTCTACAGACAAGACATCATCTTCAAACAAT
>NW_011888865.1:6849884-6862405 GCF_000151845.1 Pteropus vampyrus
AAAATCATTTAAATACTGTGAGACAGAAAGGTTATAAGAGTCTCTGTTTGCCTAAAAAATAAGTTATGATTCCTCAGGAACCTCCCATAAATGCATGTTGGCACTTAGTTTAAATGCCATGACCCCATCATACCTGAGCTCACATCATCTCGGTTGTACTCTTGCCAGAGACGAATGGTTCGCCAGATGCATCTCACAATGTGATATTGTTAAACATGGAAGAATGACTCTAGTAAAAATAACAGATTTTTGAAAATTTAACAAGTACCAACTGCAGTTAGGTTCATCTGGTTCTACTGACAGCAAGGTTTCTCATTCTAATTAATAAAAAAGAGAAAAAAATAAAATACTCAAAATAGGAAAGACTAGTCATTGCAATAGATACATTTCTCAAAGAGCCCCAGAGAGAGTTCTTCTAAGGTTTCTGTAACTTCCCTGAAATGAATTGTAAAAGAAGTTGGGCCACCTCTGTTGCTGATCATTGAAACCTTAAGAATTAAAAGAATGAGCAGAAATCAGTCATATGTAAACTCAGTCTTTCTAACTTCTTGGTCTCAGCTCCAAACTCTAGGGAAAAAACAGGTTATGACACATAGTCTCCTTTCTGACTTGTTATGGTTCTCCCCTTCCCTGTTCTTCTCCATCAGGCCCCCTTAAGAACCATTCCATTCATACTGTTGCTCTCACAGCGTGCTGACATTTGTCTGTGTTTAAGAGATGCAGGTTGCTCTAATTGAGTCTTACTTTTCTTATACTTCCAAACTGCTTGCATTCCAGGCTTTTTCTGTTTACTACTTGTCAACAAAAGTTCGCTGCCATCAATCTATTGCCTACAGGAGTCCCCAGTCTGGAGTATGGTAAATGCAGAAATTTTTCAGGTAAACTGTGTGCAAACAGGGGAAGCATAGCCCCTGGTAGAAACCAAAAGTGCACTCTGCGGAGACAAAGGACAGGCCACTTTTTATGGAGAAAGTCTCCTCCTGGTCCCTAATCAGTCCACTTTTATGCAGATGAGGCATCCAACTTTGCACAGTCTGATTGACTGAAATAGCACTGTCCTGATTGGAATCACATATTCTGATTGGTCATATGGAACAGCTCTCACTGATCAGTGAATATGCCAGTGAGGATAAAGTTGTATAGTTTCGATTGGGTAAGGCAAGTCTCAGCTCATTGAATGAAAGATGATACCAGGAATTCTTTTATAAGGGTCAGCTCAGATGGCAGGAATATGGTACAGAAGGCTGGCAGCTCAATCTGAGGCTTTCCCCTGAAATACATTGTGTGAAAGGCCTTTTTCAGCATTGGCTGCTGGACTCTGGTTATGAATTTGGGCCCAGTTAACCACGAGGAGTCCTTCTTAGCAGATATATTTCTTCTTGGGGTCCAGATAGTCTATTCTGAAACTCCTTCTCTGCCTCATTTGATGTAAATTTTATGATATTGCCTTTGGCAACTTGCTGCTAAAAAGAGGCTCAAGAAAGGGTTGAGTTATGAAAATAGTAAAGATAGTGAGCTAAAAACATCAAGGTTGAGAGGAGTCTAAGTAAAACATTTTTGTTTGATGATTTATTTGATAAAGATGTTACTTGGGCAAGGGAACAGATAACACTTGATAAAGGAATTTATCCAGATTTTATTTCTAATTCATAGTTACGGATGAATTTGAAGGACATTTAAAATATATCCTTAGGGACTAGGATGCTGGCATAAATTTTTATTCTAAGGTGAGAGACAGCAGCATGACAAGGCACTGAGGGGAAGAGGGAGAAGGTAGGTGAGCTGAGCTAAAGTCTAGCCTTATCATTGACTTCAGTAAGCGAGCAGAGGAGAAAGAATGTAAAACTGGATCCCGGAAGGTTATCCTGTGCCACCCTGAAAGTGACACACATCCCATCTCCTCACATTTCATTGGCTGGAGTCAGTCACATGTCTACACCCAACTGCAAGGAAAGCTGGAAATTCTAGTTCAATTGTGTGCCCAGAAAGAAGAGGACCCAGCTATGGCGAGCCGCTAGCTATTCTCAATACAGGACTGGGGCTTGTAAGATACACTATCTCTGGGCCTCAGTTTACTCACCTGTCAGATGAAGGGATGATGCCTAAGATTTTACTCTAACATCTGTGATTCCAACTCGGCAGCAGATCTGATTCTGCTGCACTATATACAGTTAAAATCCTTAGAGCAGTTTTCCAAAAACAACAACAAAGAATGAGGAGTGTGCAATAGCACTTATGTTAAAAGGAAGTATTCTGTCTGCCCTCTTTCCTGTTCCCATCACGTGGGATGAGGTGGGCTTTTCTTGATCTTCTCCCTAGCCACTTCTCCTCTTTCCCCTCTCCTGCTTAACCCCAGCAGGCTTAAAAACAAACAGAACGAAAACAAAAAACCAAGAGGACATTACCACACTACCACCACCCTCCCTGCCAAGGTAATTTTCAATACAGGCCAACTCCCTTTAGGATGGAGGCCAGGCATTTTGGCAGATCCCTTTGGAATTTTGAAGCCAGAGTGCTGACAGTTGAGACCTTAGTGAATGGGCCTACAGAGAAGCCAGTGCTGGCTAACGACATACACACAAGCTGCTCTTGCTGGGGTGGTGATGTCATCCTTAGCAACAGGTGGCAGCCTCTTTCTCTGTACCCTCCTCTTGGAGGTCCTAGCGTTCCCAGTCATGAATGAGGAACAGAAAGGCCACCACAGGGTTAACTGCCACTTTCGGTCACTCTTTTGTGGAGCTGGGGGCTTTCCCATAGAAATGTCATTGGCTTGAAATGATTTCTTTTTTCCTGCTGCCCAAATGTCAGACTCTTATATAAAAGTGAATCATGAGCAACTTTTGCCACTGAGGCCTTTTCAATAACAGTATAGTAATGTGTATGCTTTCCTTGTGCAAATAGAAGTGACCTGCTTTAGGGAAGGGTAGTGGGATGTGAGTCTGCCTTGGGCTTCTCATTAGGAAAGATCATCAGAGCAGCATGAAACCGGCATTGACTGTTGGGTTGATATTTTGCCTTTTTGTCTCCTCTGGTTTGGGAGCACAGCATGTCGTCATGACTGGATAATAGGGCAATGAAGTTAAAAGAACTCACTAGGAGTTCTTACAGAAAGCTGCCAAATGGAATCTCCCCCTAGTAACCTGTATCAGGATTGAGGTTGGCTAAACGTGACCTAAATCAATAGCTCTCAATTCTGTTATATCAGCAAGGGAGCCTTTTACAAATGCACATCCTCAGTACTTTCCATGTATTTAGCACATAAAATAGAAGAAGCACATAAAATCCGAAAAAGAAGATATGACCCTTGCCCATGGGAGATTTGGTATGTCAGGGTGGGCCTGGGAATTTATATATATATAGTGATCCAGGTGGTCCTGATTCACACTGGCCCTCACGCAGTGACTGGGGCCTCCAGTGTAGAAACAGAGATTGCAATAGGGATGGAGAAATAACTTGAGCTTTGGATTCACACAATGTGGGTTTGAAACTGGATTCTGCTGCCTGCAAGAAGTGTCACCTTGATCAAGTCATTTAACTTTCCTAAATGTGGCTTTCCAGTACCTATGAGACTAGGAAATACCTTCCTGTAGGATTATTGTGAGGTTTAGAATGAATGTGCGTCATGCCGCTAGCACCATGCCTGACATAGTAGAAATTGTTTAGTACAAGGGTCTGTTTTCACATTAGGCCTGTTTCTTCAGTCTCTTATGCACAACAGAAGGGTTGGTCCAGATGACTCTAAGCACCTCCTAAGCTTTAACATTCCTCGGTGCTACTCTGGTCAACTTTCGGAGTGGGTTGTGCCCAAGCAGCATGAAAAATTCTTCAGCTGGAGAAGGAGTGCCTTGACGGGGTAAAATGTGGAAATTGTGAACCAAGCAGGGCCCTGAGAGCAGAAATAAAGGCTGCCTGTGTGAGGACATAGCTCTCTTCAATGATTTTAATTTACAAGATTACAGTGGGTCCTGTAAAACATGCATGGCTTTCCAAGACACCTTTACGGTACCTACAGCCCTTCTTGTGCCTGTTGCTCCCAACTCATTCCGTCCTACGCTGAATTTACACTTTGGACACATCAATTACTGGCTCCTCAATACTTTATCTGGTTTTGTAATGTCCCATATGAGCACACAGCCAATTTGTCCATTCTGGGTTAGGATAAGATGATTAGCCTTCTTATCCAGAGGCTGGATGACAATATGACAGTATTAAGAGCATGTGCTTTAGGAAAAGGCAACCCTGGCTTTCAATTCCAGCTCAGTCACTTACTGGCTACAGGCCCTGGGCAAATCACTTAATGTCTGAGCCTCTGTTTTTGATTCATAAAATGGGAATAATCATGCCAACTTCACAATGTGATTGTGGAAATTACATGAGAACATGTAAATGAATCACAAGGCAGCCAGTACTTTTGTCATAAAATAGGCAGCATGGGCCATAGACAGAATATGAATCAGAATCCAAAGACCCAGTTTTACCAACCAGCCACATGGCTACAGCGGAACCATTTAACCCACCACCCGACCTCCGTGTTTGCTTTCTTAGCTGTCAAAGGGCATAATAATTCTTCCCATATGGATATCGCAATGGCATTTTCTGGCTGAAAAAAAAAAAACAAAAAAGATAACATAAAAATGGTGGCCTTATTATTTTTATTAATGTTCTAATTATTCTTTGTCCAGAGATGGTTTTCATTCTGATGACTTGGCATCTCATTGATAGACATGCTTTTGAGGCATGAGCAATCTCTAATTTATCTTCAATGAATATGTTTGTGATAGGGATGTTTCATTCCTTTAGTTGAAATAACTGCTTTTCATTCTGGAGCATTCCTTAAAAGCAGACTTCCTATTTACAAACTTCAGTTGACTCAACTCAATGCAGATCAGCACCAAAACCAGTATCTCTCCCTTTCCAATTAGACAAAACCACTGTGCAGCCTTTTCTGGATACAGATCTGCAACTGCATTACATTTCTTTATTAATGAAACATAGCAAATCGCAACCTTTTAGAGGATACTCAAATTACCTCTGAGAGGAAGTACTTTGTTAATAAGCTGAACTGCTTTGTTTAGAGGGATGAGTTGTGTTGGCATATCAGGTATCCTTTTGAAGCCAGCATGCCTGAGTGCCTGGGAATTGGGGCCAGATAGCGTTTCATGACACAAATTTCCTGAATTCTGTTGCCTGAAACTTTCTGTAGCAAAGCGGGTGCTAGATTATTTACACTGTGATAACATCTGCAGAAGAAATGGCTTGAATTTCAAAAGAGAAAAGGCATTTTATAAAGGGGTCACACCTGTGGCAGGGAAGTGAGACAGGTGGACAGATTGTCTGGATACAAAACACTCTGTGTCTAGCCAGAGCTTACTCATAGGACAAGAGGAAGACTCAGGAAGCCTCTAGATCCCATGCTGGTAATCAATCATGTCACTCCCTTCCTCAAAAACCCTAAACTAGCTTTCCATTGCTGTAAAAATAATTTTTTTAAAAAAATTCCTAAACCCAGCATACAAAGCCTCCGCCTCATCCTACCCCATTACTCCTCGACTCACTCTTCTGAAGCCACATTGGCTGTTTTCCACTAAGCTCTTTTCCACCCCAGATTGTAACCACATGCTGGTTCTGCCTAGAATGGTTCCCCCCTACTCAGGTTGACTAAGTTGTGCCTTTCCTCCAGGACTCACCTGTAAGGTCCCTTGCTCAAACTGGCCTTCCTTATAAAGTCCAAAATGGTTATAATTTATAATGGAAAGTCTCTGGCAATTATATTGCTATTTATTCCTTGGTGACACATACATATACCTAGCAGAATGAGGACATCTCAGTACCAATGAGAATTGCCCCCCAAAATTAGCCCACCTCTTTTTCACTTTGTAGTCTAATCAGATATACAGATTGGGAGCTTCTTTAGAGGAGAATGACCATGGCGGGACGTGACCTGAAATCCTTGAATCGGAGTGGGAATCTGGGACATAAAAGTTATCCTTGAAAGACAAAAGGAAAATCTTGTTTATCATTAAATACATTAAATATTCAAATTGCTATGTAGAACAGGAGTAGATTTCCCTGTGTTCTGCTGGAGGACTATACTAGATGGACATTATAGGGATATACATTTCAGTTGCTACAAGAAGGAATTTACGATCTCCTTTTGGATTCAGAAGTTAAGGATTACTTGTCCTGAAGCTGGGAGAATTCAGGTAGAGGTTGGTTGACCATCTGGTAGAGATATTGCAAACACCATTCATATATTGATTCTGAGATAAACCATAAAGCTCTTTCCATTCTAGGCATTAGTAATTCTAATTCAGTTTGGGGTTATTATTAAAAACCATTTATTAATTTGAGTTGGCTTTGGATTTAGGCTACTTTACTTTAGGCCTTCGGATCTAAAGGTCAGGCTGATTATCCAAATTGATTTAAAAAGGTAATTAAATTGAAATTCGATTATTTTCTCAATTTTACATGACCAACACATACTCAGTGCTCTGCAAAGAAGTCATAAACTAAAAAGCTTTTTCCAAGTGTCATTTTTATTTATATTTTTGACTGTTAAGTATCAAATTATGTTCAATTCAATAAACACTAATGAACACTTGTTATATGTATTCATCTAACAAAGCCTTCTTGCATATTTACTATGGACGAAACTGTATTAGACACTGAGAACACTGACCTCGTAATTAGAGAACTCATGGTCAAGTTCAGACAAGTACATCAGCAATAACAGTCCCAGTGGTAAGTGCCATAATAGAAATTAGCATATGGCACTATGTGAATGTAAGGAAGACTATTTAAGTCATCCTCAGTGAGAATAAGAGGTTAGGGAGGCTTTTGAGTAGAGGTTAACTTCTAGACACCTAAATGCAAAGAAGGATGAGATACATTTTCTCTCCTTTAAGAGTTTACATTTAAGATGGTATTGGTGTCAGAAGATACTTGAATGTTTACAGGGTGCTGTGTTACTTCTTTACATGTTGGACTATCATCTGATTTCCTTAGCTATGGCATAATCACTGCGCATTACTTTTAATGTAGTCTGGACTCCAATCCTGTCATTAAAAACAAAAAAATTCTTAGGAGTCTGGATATGGATATGGTTCCATATCAGAAGACTGGTATGAAACCAGGTAAGTGAGGAGTTCACCTTGACTTCTCCTGACCTCTTCTGCATTTACCAATAGAAACACTTGTGGTCCAGGCAAGATGCTGGATGTGATGCAGGAAGCACCAAGGAATTTGGAGATGTAGAGGACAGATCACTGTGACATTGGTGCTTTCAAGGACTGTGACTGCCTGAGGTTTAGGATGAGAGAAAGGAACAGATTTACTGGTGTGTACTGTGGTACATGGAGAAGTGTGGATCTTGGTGCAAAAATATTGAGAACCTGGGGTCAATATGTTAAGACTCTCTCTCTCCCCTACCCACCCTAACCTTGACATTTGGTTCTTAATTACATTATTTTACTTTGCTTCTTTTTTTTTTAAGTTTTTTTGAGTAACATTGTTTAATACAATTATAATTTTCAGGTGTACATTATAATTTGACATCTGTATATTTTATTGTGTGTTTACCACTCTAAGTCCAGTTTCCTTCAGCAACCATATATTTGATCCCCTTTGCCCCCTTCACCCTCCCCCTAACTCCCTATATTTGACCTCCTTTACCCTGTCTACCTCCCTCCTCCCTCATCCCCTACTTTCTGGTAACCACTAGTCCATTATCTATGTCCATGAGTCTCTGTCCTGTTCATTTGTTGCTTTTAGGTTTATACCCCATATATAAGTGATATCATGTGATTTTCAACATTTTCTGTCTGGCTTATTCTGCTTACCATGATTATCTCGAGGTCCATCCATGCTGTCACACATGGCAGTATTCCATCTCTTCTTATGGCTGAGTAATATTCCATTGTATATATGTACCACAGCTTCTTTATCCAGTCATCTATCATAGGACACTTCAGTTGCTTCTGTGTCCTGACCACTGAATGATGCTGTTATGAACATCAGTGTGCAAATATCTTTACGGATATGAGTTTTCAATCTTTAGGGTAAATACCCAGTAGAGGGATTGCTGGATCATATGGTAGATCAATTCTTAATTTTTTGAGGAACCTCTATACTGTTTTCCATAGTGGCTGTACCAATTTACAGTCCCACCAGCAGTGTATGAGGGTTCCTTTTTCTCTGCATCCTCTCCAACATTTGTCATTACTTGTCGTGTTGAGATAGCTATTCTAACAGGTGTGAGATGGTATCTCATTGTGGTTTTGATTTGCATTTCCCTAATAGCTAGCCATATTGAGCATCTTTTCATATATTTGTTGGCCATTTGTATGTCCTCTAGGGATTTTTGAATGTTGTTTTTGTATCCAGAGACTTTACTGTATTTGCTTATTATTTCTAGTAGTGTTCTTGTGGAGTTTTTAGGGTTTTCCATATAGAGAATCCTGTCATCCATAAATAGTGACAGTCTGACTTCTTCGTTTCCTATTTGGATGCCTTTTATATCTTTCTCTTGTCTGGCTGCACTCGCTAGGACCTCCAGTGTTATATTGAATAACAGTGGTGATAGTGGACAGCCTTGCCTTGTTCCTGATCTTAGAGGGAAGGTTTTTAGTTTTTCACCGTTAAGCATAATGTTGGCTGAGGATTTGTAATATATGGCCTTTATCATGTTAAGATTCTTTCCATCTATACTGATTTTGTTCAGTGGTTGATCATAAATGAATGCTGTACCTTGTTGAAGGCTTTTTCTGCATCTTTCGATATGATATATGTTTCTTATTTTTTAATTTATTTTTTTAATTTGTTTATGTGGTGTATCACATTAATTGATTTGTGTATGTTGAGCCATCTCTGTGCCCCTGGGATGAAGCCCACTTGATCGTGGCGTATAATCTTTTTAATTTTTACTTTGCTTCTTAAAGGCACAAAAAAAAAGAAAAAAGAAAAAATATGTAATTAGGGTTTTGGAAGGAGCAGGATAAATAAGTGAACTTCATTAAGGTGTTTTTTTTTTGTAATTGACACCTCCTCTGAGAATTAGATTTGCTAGGATTTATTTCTTGTTCCTCCTCTGAAATTAATCTTCCTCTGACTTTATTTTCTTATCATTTTAATGGGATAAGAAGCCTTGTTATCCTCACAATTTGAAGAGGTGTGCTGAGACTTCATTTCTTAAGCTCGAGTAGTTGAGAATTTAATTCTCAAGGAGGAAGCATGAACTGAACATTATTCTCTTTGCGATTCTTGGGGAACATTTATTGTCCATTTGCTCTACTGAGAAGCCAAATGATCAGTGAAAAAAACTTGTCTTAGGTTCAAAGTGAATTTCTTCTGTGCAATTCAAGGAAGGAAACAGTTCCTAAATGTGTTGCTAGGTCATTTGAGAATCTGCTCTTTGTGCTTGATAGTGATGAACTTCTCAGCATAAAACTAGGACCTAAAGTCCATCTCAACAGCACTTAACGGTAGAACTCAATGGGTAACAATTAGGAGAAATTTAAAGCATGACTGGGAGGCTCCAAAAGTAAATATTTCTCCAGGCAGATGTGTTATAGCCGAATTAACTGGGTGTTTGTGCAACTGCAATGAATTGGAGAGATAACAGTCTTTACTGCCTGTAGATGTAGCCTCTGATTTCAAAATACAAGTAGTTTTAAGTGTTCCCAGTAGAGGCTCAAGTGGTTTGAGCAAACCGTTGCTGCTGCCAGGTTATAATCATACTGCCTTAGGTTATTTGTCCAATTCTAAGTAATGAGGTTCCAATCACCCTCCATTTGAGGTGTGTTTTTCTTACAAGAACTTGGGTAAAATTGAACTTAAATTTCACTTGATTGTATTCTCCTCTGAGAACTATTCCTCGAGGAGTGAAACACAAGATTCATTGCTCCCATATCATTCCTTGTTTAAAGTTTTCGTGGGAGAAAAACAAATGGTCTCTCCTTTTAGGTTGATTGGGTAATTTGGGGTGATGCCTCCAGCCTCTCACTTTCACAGTCAAGAAAGCTGTAAAGAGAGGATGCTGCAGTCTGGATGCTCTGATTTTTTCGGTTTTCATCTTGAGACCACTTGACAAGAGCAGCCTTGTAAGATCTCTTTCAGGATATAATAAAAGGGGAGGGGAACAATGAATGTAGAGGTTGAGGCCACAAGGGCCAGAAAAAAGCAACAGAATGTCTATAAAACAGTGAGCGGTAAATATCTGTTCTGGCTTTCGCTCTTTGTTACCTTTGTTTTAATACAATGCATATCACCAAGATAAAGACTCTACTAAAAATGGGAATGTTTTAGTTTTAGTCCAACCAAGGTCAGGATAAGACTGGGATATAATCAGAAAAGGCCCTGAATATCAGGTTGAGTCATGCCTTTACTCAATAAGCTACTAAGACATGGTGGTCAGGAAGCCATGGATGATGGTGAGGCCAGGATAAGGCAGGTATTTACATGGGCTCAACACCTACAATGCTCCAATCCCCATGTTACACGCTTTTAAATGTATGATCGTAATTTATATTTTCAATAAGCACCTAAGGTTGATATTATTCTCTACCTAACAGATGAGGAAAAAGAGTCGGTCCAATATCACATGGAAAGCAAATAGCAAAGCTTGGACTGGAATCCAGTCTGTTTTATCTGGTCATTAACTGAGATATGGGTGAGGTCACAAAGGCATTTCACACACAGGCACGTGAAATGGCAGGCATTGTACGCAAAGGGTCATAGCTGAAAAATCCCTGAAGCTAGGTAAGGGTCCCTGAAAGTATTCAATACATTCTTGTTGAGTGAATCAACTAATGGGATGAAATTTAAACTGCGTTTTGAAGTAGGTATAGTTGAGAAGAAGTAGGCCTTAGTCAAAGCATGATTATTTACTTGTGGAATGACAATTAGTTTATCATTTCACATCTCTGTACTGAGGCCTGAAATATGACAGACTTTAATCGCTGTCCTATTTTTGTTAAAGCAATACTTTTTTATTCAAAATAGCTCTTTTAAAGTTGTCTTACTTGGATCACCTCATTTCCAGTCATTCTCTCAACTGGTATCTATTAAAGCACCATGCCTAGACACAATGCACAGGAGAGTTAGGGCTAGAAAAAGGCTAGGATCTGATCATAAAAGGCCCTGGACATCAGGTTGAGTTGGGACTTAATGGGCTACTATGTTGTGGTGGTAGGGAAGTCATGGGTGATGAGGATGAACTATGTGGTTAGAATAGTTTTTAGTATCCCTATTATAGGTGCAGACACTGAGTCACAGAGTGGTTACATGACTTGCATCAAATCGTAGAGTATCTAAGGGGGAAAAGTCATGTATAGCCTTGTTCTCTGGACTCTGGAGCTTCTTCCACTATCTTTTGCTGCAATTTTTCTTACAAAGGCCACAAGTGCTCTTACCAAAGAAACAGGAGAAGGGTAAAAGAAAAGAGATAGCTGGAAATCTTTACCTAAGGACTTGCCACAGAAGAGCGTCATTTATACCAGTAGCAGAATACAAATGAGCAAAAGGGATATAGAATTAAGAGATGCTTGCCCAGAGGAGCAGAGAGCTGGTCTGATGATCTCATTTGCAGATTAAAATCAGCTTTGAGATTTGAATTCATTATGTTGACTCAGATGAGGTTATATCTCTTAACCTTCATACTGACCTCTTTGGTCTCATGGTAGAAGTTACATCCATCTTCTTGGAATTTCCCGCCAGGTGGATGCTGACTTCTAGGCATTGCTATGGAACCAGACTTCTAACTGACCTTTCCTGACAGCTGACCCTTAAGGTTCCTGGGTTTTTGAAAGAGAATAGAGAATTCCAAGACTTTCCGGAACTTGCGTATATTTCAGGCTCTCTATTTTCAAATTAATAATTTAATTCTTCAGTATTAACATATAGTTAGGTAAAATTATAAAAGTTAAATACTCTCAGTAACTATTTAGGGAGACAATAAAGAATGCACCAAGTACTTTTTGCATTGCAGGTGCTTTTGCACACCTCATCTTATTTTGTATTTACAGTGGTCCCATGAGGTAGATATGAACTTTCCCGTTTTATGGGTGAGGACACTGAAGCTCAAAGAGTTTGAGTCACTTGCTCAAGATCGTTTAGGTGGGAAGCGGAGAGGCTTGGAACCAAACCTGGATCTTTCTTGCCTCCCATCAACTGTCCTTCACACTAGTTCCCAGATAAGAGAGCATGCAGAAACTTTTGGTCCTAGAGTCAAAACTAATACTGAAAACATTCACTGTGAAAATTAAAACAAAACAATAAAAATTTAAAAAATGTAAAATATTTAAACGAAGGACAGGAAGGCTTCAGCAATACCTATAAGTATTTTGCATACAGTCATGTCTTCTTACATTCAGCAGTCATTTATTGAGGGCCTACTGTGTGCCAGGCATTCTTCTAGGTGCTGCAGATATGGCAGTACGTAAGACTTTTGTAAGGCTTACAGTCTTGAGAAGATAGACAATGGATAAGTGAACAAGTATGCAAAAAGGATAATTTCAGGCAGATAG
>NW_011888865.1:6863500-6877049 GCF_000151845.1 Pteropus vampyrus
TGTTATGAGGATTAAATGAAACGTTACATGTAATGTGATCAGCGTACTATCAGCCATATAGAGAATAATCAGAAAATGGTATCAGTTGTTAGCTATATTAGGGAGAAGCTGTGTGGATCTTTTAGAAATGTGTGGTTATGTGAGGAAGACAAAAAGAAGTCATAAAGTGGTTCTGAGTATTTTTGAGCAGGGACATTACCTAATTGAAGCTAAGCATTGTGGAATCTGACAAGATGCTGCTCCTCTCTGGGCCTTAGTTTCTCCATCTGCAAACAGAAGTAGTTGCCAGGGCAAGATAGTAAACACTCTCACATGCATCCAGAATCAAAATCATAGAGACCTGGCATTCCGTAGTGATCTAAAACTAGGGTGACTCACTGTCTTGGTTTACCCAAGGCCGAGGGGTTTCTTGGGAAATAGAACTGGGACCTTGAATGCTAAAACCAGGACAGTCTTGGGCAAACAGGGATGTTTTCTCACCCTACAAAAGTGTTGCTTTCAAGAGGAGGGAAAAGGAGTTACAGGAAACTATTTAAATGGTATATGACTGGCGTTCTCCTAGCATCTCCTGCCTGATGGTTTGTTAAAGTCAGATACTTGCTTATAATGTGGTCTTGGTCCCTTTATTCCGAACCCGACAGGAATGGAAAGAGAACTTTTCCCATTGTCACCTACAATTCTGTTGCATGACATGTAAAAATGTAAAAATGCCTCCATGTTAGAAGTTAAGAAAGCACCTTCCAGAGCTGACTGACAGAATGCTCATAAGGAGAACAGTATTGTTTTTCTTCCACTGCCAATACTAAATAATAAAATTCCAAGGTTTCCCTTAAGGTCTCCTGAAGTAACTTTGGGACAGAACTGGGGTTCTTTCTTGCCTGTGTGCTTCTCCTGTCCCATCAGAATATGGTGAACGGTCCTCTCCTACTTGTCTACCTGACAAACTTCTACTCATTCCAACCAAGTGACCCTATCCTGAAAAGTATTTCCTTGCATCCCCAGGTGGAGTTCAAGGCTGACCCCTCTGTACCTCCATGTTACCTTTTTGCATAATTCCACCTGAGCTGTTAACATCTTGGCTATAATGATTTATCCACTACATGTTCTTTATTACTCTCAGTGTTCTCTGAAGGGAAATACACCGGTGCCAAACCAGCAGTGGGGCTGGAAATGTAGTTTATGCTGTTTTAAAAACCCAGAGCCCAGAATGGCTGATGTGAAATGCATCCTGCCCTTTGTCCTGTCTGCTGCTTTGGTTTATTAATGCAAAACTTTCCAACAATCTTTTTTTCCATGGGAAAAATTAAACCCATTAATATAATTTCAGACCTTAGTGTGTCTAGCTTGAGTCTCAGGTTTTCTAGTGCCAGGGTACTAGTGTAACTCAAAAGAATTAAAATTGCAGCAAAATAAAATAATCTTGTTCAATGGATTCTAAACCAGGCGTCAGTTCCATGACATGTAGCATCGACATGTACAAGTACTAATCATCCACTAATTTCGACCACAGTAGAAGTGAGCTCATTTTCACTGAGAAAGAAGGACTGACACGGTGTCATGAATGGTTTAAAAATCTACTTTGAGACGCTGTATGCGCAGCCATTTGTTTCTCAGAGCCAACAAAGATGACATTTTCTTTCCACATGGATGGCATGTTTATTTGGCTAGTTGGTTTTTAAATGGGTATCTCTTGTGTAAACTGTTGGCCCCAAAGAGGGAATGCTAAATAGCTGAATGTAGGGGAAAAAAAAAACATTTTGCAAACTCTGCTCCTGACCCCTTTGGGGGACTGCATGGGAGGGGATGGGGGTCAACCTTGGGATGAAAAGAAAATGAGTAAGAGAGACTGAAACCTGAACATGAATGCCTCGCGGACCCACTATCAGCTGCTGCCCTTAATCTGCACTTTGCCAGGCTGTGTGCCCGCCCCCATTTCAGGTCTGCCATCACTGCTCTCATCCCTGAAATAGGAGAAAACCCTAAAGAAGCTTCTTCCACCTCTACCAAGGGAAACCAGTAAAGGAAAACCAAGCAAAAAATTACAGGGTGCTAGCCAAGGGCACGAATTTAGGAGTCACACAGAGCTAGCTACTAGTAATGTAACGCTCAATAAATGATATGTATTTATGTTGATTTCGTGAATAAATATGTGGATAAACAAGATTTAGACAGATGCTGTGGTGGTCTTTGTTGAAAGAAAATGCCAGCTTTCCTGCCCAGCTCCCTCCAACTCTGCACACCAGCCCCTATCTCACAGCCAGAATTTTCTGCTCTCTAATATTTCCTCAGTTTTACTTAACTCTTTCAACGATTCTTTCACTTTCTTGCCAGTTTTTTGTTTTCATTTTCTGAACGAGAAATTAAAATGCCACTTATGTGACCCTTTTGATAATACATGGCTGAGGTACCTCTTATTAGTCGCATTTGGGGTAGATTAATTCATTAGACTCCAGGTGGGAGTATGATCTTACAAGGCCCTTTGATTCACCTTCTGTTTTGATATTCACTGTGGAGTGCTTGGTGGGCCTAGAGAAATCGGTGGTTGGCTGCTTTTTGAAACTCTTCCCTTTGTCTTTCACTCCCCCACAAACCACTGTTTTACTGTTCTTTGGGGTATGAAACATGGGCTGAACCCTGCCTGACAGGTTAGCAGTCCCTACTTATATGTGACAGATTCTTGGATAAATAACATAATTTAGTTAAACAAAAAGTAAAGGCAAAAGAGAAATAAAATACATATTAGAAAGAGTCAAGAAAAACTCATTAGCATTGGCAATTTGCCATTTCCCCCCATTAACCTCAATTAACCACACAGACGGCAGACTCTGACATACAATACAAAAAAACATGGCTTTATGAACTTGTAACGTTTTATGTTGAAAACCTAAAATAATAATTATCACAGCATATAATTTCATTTGGAATTTATTTAGAAGCTTTCCCAAAAGACATGGAAGCTTTTGTAAATCATACCATGAATGCTGAGTGATTATTCCCACATATATGGACCATTACCTGCTTCAAATGATGGTACAGGTACATGCATTCACACACACTTCCATACACATTTTCAATAGTATAGCTTATTCATCCAATAAACTAACATGTAATGATCACCGTCCATATGCCAGACACTGTGCAAAGCATAAAAGATATAAAGATTAGCCTAAGCTCAACCCTTAAAGAGTATTTATGTAAAGAACATTAAATAAATGAAAACATGGTTGCCCTGGAGAGGCCACAGACTAGTGAAGGGAACCAACATACAAACAGAATACAAAGTGATAAAGCTATAACAGAATTGTTTATAAAGCTCTCTACAAAATAGCAGAAAGAGTATACAGCTGTTCTCTGAATTGACACAGTATTTTTTAATTTTATAACAAAGAGTTATAAAAGATTTTAACTCCTCTTTTACTTCCACTTATATTTATAAAGAAAAAAAATTGTATGTCACTCCTAATAAGGAGACTAAATGCTCTCCCATTAAATCATTGCTATTTCAGAGGAAGAAACTGAGGCACACACAGTTTTAAAGACTTGCACGAAGTTGTTGAATTGATGTGATTAAGCGCAAATTTCATCATTCTTGCAATAGATGGTCCTTCTTCCTAAAAAACAGAAAAACCATGAAATTCTATTAAATCGGACTCTCATTGAGGAGGATTTTCTAGCAGTTGAAAATATGAGTTCTAGAATATTCCAGGAAACACATATTTACTACTTTCAAATAAACCTATAAGGTCAATGCTACTATTAACAAAGTGTCACCAAGCAAAAGACCTGCTTGGACAGTCTCTAATTAATAGTTACATACATTATTTGCAATTAGAACTTCAAAATGGTAGTTGTTCAAATTAAAGTGCTTTGCAAATGGTTTGTTTCAGTACATTAAATATTCCCCTGAGAACTTTTCACCCTATTAATTTACCTATGTAGTACAAAGGTAAACTTCAACCAGCCACATAACTATTATACATTTCCAGATAGGTGAAATGAAAAATTAGGTTTTACACTATATATATTTAGGACAAAAGGAAAGGACTGAATTATGTGAAAATTAACTTGAAAATGTGTGATATTAAAAAAGAAGTGTTGTCAGCCTTCTGATAACATTCAAAGCTCTCCATAAAAAGTGACATTTTCCTAGATTTTTTAAAATTAGATTCAAAATGTTGTTCCTACCTAAGACCTTGTGTCAATCATAGAGCAAAGGTGATCTTAAAGAGCTGCACACCTGCAAAGCACACACATGTTTTCAAGACTTTGCACATCTTCCTCTGAGTCATTTGCACTTCGTCCATCCTCCTGATTTTATCTGTCATGTGAAAACAGCTGTAGAAACTAATTATTTGCAGTGAAATCATTTCTAAGGGGAGTGCAGTGGTTGTTTTCACACCTCAGGAGTGTGTAGGAATTAAAGAACTTAATAACGTTCATTCGAGTAAGCTGAAGAAAACTTAAACTTTCAATTACTTGGTTATTAAATTTTCAGACATTGTCAGAGGCGACCAATGTAGAGACAATAAGGTTTCCCTGTTGAAAATAACACCCCAGTGCTCTTAGAGTTTTTAATAAAAATAAAAGATAATCATTGCTTTTTACAGGTGCTTTTTCTGTTTTTAAATAGCATCTGCTAAGTGCAAGGCACTATGCCAAACACTTTATCTGTATTGTTTATTACTAAAAGCCTTTGAGGGAATTATTACTATCTCCAACTCAGAGATGACAAGTCTTAGATCAGAGAAGTTGCATAACTTGTCCTCATTCACAAAGCTAAGAAATAGAGCCAAGATTTAAACCCAGACTTACCTTTTTTATTAATCTTCTGTCTCATTATTCTCACCTACAAATTAGATATTATAACTTTTTCCAACTTCTTTATCTATTGGAATCTTATTCATTACTAAAGGCCCAGTAGAAAATCAGTTTATTCCCTTATCTTTTCCAGTTGCACAATTCAGCATTATCTTTCCTTTTTCAGGAACCCGTAGTTGTCTGGGGCGTGTATTAGATCACACCTTGTATCACAGTTATTTGCTTATGAGTCTGTCTCCCTCGCTGGGTTTTTTGTTCCATGAAGACAAATATGAGAGCTTATTGTTGTATCCTCTTGGCTGTTCTCAGTGTGCCTTGTGTACAGTTTTGTGGAGAAGATGCAGCCTCCCTACCGAGGTGGTATTTCACCTCTGCTACGAGGATCCTGGGGGCCAGATGGAGCTAGAAGAGGTGTAACCCTATAGGCCATACAAGAAAGTATGGCAGAATGAAGAAGCCAAACTGTTGCTGAGACAAGCCAGTGTTAGGGGAAGACACACAGCAAGTGTCAAGTCTAAAGTAAGAAGAAACCTGGCGACTTCGTAGTTTAGTCCTTTGCTGGGAGGATTCAGAATAGAACTTTGTAGAATTCAGTGAAAACATGCAGGAGACTATGTGCCAGGTGCCCTATTTTACTCTCCTTTAAATTCTTTTGGTTTATGAAATCGAGTGTTGTTTCTTGTGGGAAAACTAGACCATTTAAAGCCAAAAATATTGATGACCATAACCCCACAAGCCAGAGATAATAATTGTATGAACAGTGATGCCCACTCTTGGGTAGAACCACCTGGAGCTTTTCAAAAATCCGCCCATACCAAAGAATTCAGAACCTCTGGATATGGAAGCTCGGCATCCGTGTATTTCAAAGCTTCCTGGTGTTTCCAATGGACAGCCAAGTTTGAAAACCAGCAATGGTGTAGAGTCAGGCTTCTCAGAATTTAGTGTACACGCAAATCACCTAGGTCTGGGAGAGGCCTGCAGTTCTGCATTTCTAACCTGCCCTCAGGTGATGCTGCTGCTAATTCTCGCTATACTTTGAGTAGCAGATGTATATACTGTCTTCTCAATAACCTTTAACGATGCAGGAATGGACTTCTCAGAATAAATCTTTGAACAAGTTACTTAAACTGTGAGCATCAGTTTCCTTATCTGTCAGATGGCAGGGTAAGTAGTAGACATTTTACAATTTTTTATTGTCCAGTGTCAAGACATATTTGAGAGGAATCTCAAGATGGGAAAGAGGCAATATTAGGCGTACAATACTCCAGGCATCATTCTTAGAGCTCATAGTCAGAGTAACAGTCACAGTATTTTATATCCTCCAGGAACCGAGCTAAGCATTTTAAATTGGTTATTTAATTGAATAAGCCTAATTTTACAGAAGAGGAAGCAGATATTTAGAGAAGTTAAGTAACTTGCTGAAGACAGGCAGTTGCCTAGGGGTGGGACGGATATGCAAAACCAGGCAATCTGATTCCAGAGCCTGAGTACAGGTCGGTATACTGCTAACCAGTATACCACTATGCTTCTCAGACTTGATAATCTAGGACCCATCCATGTCATATAATTTAGATTGCCAGCCACATTTTTCCTTATTTTAATCAACCAATACCTAGAATTATGCCAAAAAAAAAAATCTTGGCAGAAAGAGAAAGGGGGAGATGTGTGCCATATTGCACATCTGAGCACACACATCAGTGGTATGTTAATGGCACTTAAAAATGGCATCATTTCATATGACATCCTTAATATTGGTTCGCCATCTGCAGCTCAGTTTCTCTAAAGAAATTCAATATGGCATTCGAGGTTTAGCTAAATCGCCTGGAGACTTTCAGGTGCATAAATGCTTCTTCATATAGGCCAAATCCGAAGGCAGAGCCAGAGGGCTGTGTGAGATTGGGAGGAGAGCCATGAGGATTGGTGATAAGGAAAGGAAATGAGGGAAGAACATATGTGACTGGTAAGTATCTCGGTATTCTGGGATACTTATTAGATTCATACACAGCATCTCTGGTCCTAAATGTATGTGTGTGTACATGTGTGCATATGTGGGTGTGTATGGCAGGACCACCTGGTACACAAGAGAATTATTCAGAGGAGAAGGCCTTTGAAAATATTCTCTACCATGTATTTTCTTCATTACTCCTCCCTTCTCTTTCCTTGCTGGCCACTATCTTATCCTTCACCCTGATGACAAGTTGCTTTGACCCAGATGTCCCTCCCTGATCAGCGTCATATATAATGAGTGGTACAATGAGGGAGCAGGGCTTGCCTGAACCTCATAACTCTCCCTCCAGGCTCTGGGCAATCTCACCTATCAACTAGGGCTAAAGGGAAGGTGCAGGGCATGTGCCAGCATCAGCACTTTTCCTGTTACAGAAAATAAACAGCTATGAACCATGTTTCACCCACGGGGTCATAATTTGGCTTAAGACGCACGCTCATTCACTTACACAGGCTTCTAGTTGCATCTTGGAAATCACCATTTATAAGGAAAAGTTTAAGTGGCAGGCTTAAGCTCTATCAGGTGATTTCCTGTCAGATTTTCTTAAGAAAATTTAATAGCAGTATTGCATGCTCAATCAAGCAACTCTAAATCTTACATTTGATGAAACAGCCCTTACTTAGGAAGCATGACTGATAGGGCCATTTTCCAGAATCCTTTTTTTAACCCCCTCATAACTGATGTTGTAAGTCTTGTATATTTTTTTTTATTTCTGGTTATTCTTTTCTTTTCAAACAAACATCGTATAGTCTAAGGCCACACTTTACTTAGTTGCTTTTAAACAAACATAATACATGTCTTCACTTCAACTTCAATTTTTCCTACAATCCTGAAATTCACATTTACTGTGTCTCTTTAACTCTCTCTCAATTCAGTATATAGTCTTACGTCCATGTGTAAGCCCTGCAGGGAACATTTTAAGGCTTCCTAATGGGCTGAAATCAGAGATAGAAACAGTAGTTCTAGAAGTTAGAATCTAGGGAAAGAGACAAAAAACATAGGCATAACTAAGGTATTTTTTATTTTTTCCTAGCTAAAAATACACACCACACTCATAGTAAAGCGATGTTTTTACTTTTTCCCTTTTAAGACGTATGTGTATAAGTATTTAAGAGTTAATTTTTGTGGATAAATAAAAACCAGAACACAGCCCCTCTTGTTCCTGCCTGGGTAACCAGCCCAAGTTGTACACAGTTGGACTCAGGTCCATCAAGAGGAAAGTGGGGTCAGGTGAGAGAACAAGGAAGGGAGAACAAAATCATCTCCTTTTAATGTTTTTATATTGTAGATTTTTCACAGTGAAAAGAGAATTTAGGATATTCCTAGATGAGGAAACAGGGGCCTGAGAAAAGATATGATTGCTGTAATCTCATAACCAGTTATTAACACACTTGAGACTGGGTCCCAGGTCTCCTGGCTCCTAGGCAGGTGGCTTTGCCACTACCTCATCCTCATCTGCTAGGGAGACAGCGAAGAAGCTTCAGAGGCCCTGGGTTTGAATCCTTGCTTAGTCATTGGTGACCTTGGGCAAGTTATTTAACTCAGTTTCCTCCTATAAACAGAGTCAAAATAGTTCCTATTTCTCTGATCCGTTGTGAAATTATATGAGATCATGTATGTAAACAGTTTAGTATAGTGCCTGGCACATAGTACTCAAATGTTGGACACCCCTATGCTATTATTTGCCCACCTTTCTCCATAAATCAGATGGAAACCAGGATGTGGGAGAATGGTGAAAAGGCCGCAAAGCCCCTGTGCATGACAGTAAAGATTAAACATTTTAATCAGCAGCTGAGAAATATTTTTTTTAAAGGCTATCAGGAATTGTTCTATTGACCGCCCACCATCGGCATGGAAGAGGGTACCCTAAAAATGAGAAAACATTAAAATCATTCAAAGAATGGAAGAGAGCATTCAGATAACTTTAACTTCCCTGCGCTGGGAACATTTTGGCCACTCTATAAAACAATTTTGAGAGTGGAAGAACTCCATGTCACTATCACTCAAACAAGTTTTGCTTGGTACCTACAATGTGCCAGGTTCTATGTTAAATGCCAAAAACACAAAATGAATCTCTTTACTACTCTTTTGTTTGTATCTTATAAGGAATAATTGATTCGTTAACAAATAATTAGAGCCCAATATTGAATGCTCTTATAAATAGCAGTATTTATATATTCAACAAACGTGACAGGCACTGATCTAGGTTCCTAAGCTCAACTAAAAGTACCCAAAGTCTCTGCCTTCCTGAAACCGTGGCCTAGAGGGGGATCCAGACAATAGATAAGTTACATGCAACATACTAGAGGAGGAAAAGTCAGAGAAGGGTTCACAGAAAAGGTGACATTGGAACTGTCTGGAAGGATGGTGAAGAGTATATCAGGTAGCTGGGGTAGTAGGCATGGAGAAGCGGGATATGCAAAAGACAGAGAGTAAGCGCTGATTTGGGCTCACAGGGCTGATAATTCAAGCTGTATTTTTTAAGAACAAGCCCAGCTTCCAAGAGTCTTGGAAAATTATGCTGAAACAGCCAAGACCTATACTACTTCAAGTAGCACTTAAAGAAAATGTGAATTTCATCGCAAAAGATTACACAGCTGTGACCCAGGACACCCGCAGGGAAAAAGAGCAGGGAAGAGGTGTCGTCCTTACAAGGATCACTTCTCTGGCCATAACTACGTAGAACATTTTGAGTTTTCTTTTGAACAGGCAGCCACATTTTCATGCTCAGGCTGTTTCTCGGGGAGATTGTTAGACTTCCCCGTCTCCACAACAAAAAATCAAAAGTAGCCATTTTTAAAGTAATTACACGGCTCCAGCCATGTGCTCTCCCTCCTACTTTACTGAGTATCATTCACCAGGACTGGCATAATTCCCCTCCTAAATTGGAGGTTTGCATATGCAATTATATCAAATGATGTGTTTGTTTATATCTCCGAACCACATTCAAAAGCTTGCCTATGATTTATCTTTGAAATTCAATTTCATCATGTCAGTCCCCAATTTACTGTGACCAATGGGTCTACAGTTACATGTGCGATGTACACGCCTCTCTCCTGCGGAGATTACAATGAGGTTGCCTTCCACAGGGGCGAGTCACAGCGGTTGAAGAGGGAGGTTGCTCTTTTCTATTCTCTTTACTATTCTAAAGCCCAACTGCATTCCGCTACGATGAAGTTGTTAAAAATGAAGATGCAGCTTTGGCAATTACAACTAATTCCTCTGGACTATGAGGGATGGCTCGCTGCATTCCTTCCTGACTGTAAGAACTACGGTGCTGGCAAAGCACTACAGCTCATCCTAAGTATGTTCCTTTAGAAGGAGGACAGCTTTTGCTCCTTTTTGGTTTAGCCGGTCCTGCTTGATAAGGTTTATTTTTTGAGTTGTGGCTTTAACCCTAAATGTTCTGTTCATTAATGATTTTTATCTTCCAGGACCCCATGGACTAACCTGATCTCTCTATTCATTCCAACCCCTCTAATGCGTGATTCCTAAACTAACTTATTCATTCAAATATTTTTAAAGGTCTGTCTTCTCTAAACATGAAAGTCTTATTAAAATCTAAAAGGCAGAGTTATGTGCCCTACTGATTTTTATACAGCTTTACCAATGTATAATTTACATAAAATATCATTCGCCCATTTAAAGTACACAATTCAATGGTTTTCAAATACTTATGGAATTGTGCAACCATCACCATAATCTGTAATTTTAGAGTTTTCTCGTCACCCCCAAAAGAAACATTGTACCCATTAGCAGTCACTCCCTGTCTCAAACTCCATCTCATCTAATTTCCTACCGATTTTCACTTTTAAATTAGATTTTTTTTTTTTTACCTGCCTTTTTACCTTATATCTGTGAAAATAAATGTGACAGGAACCCAGAGAACTGAAACCTACAGAAGTTTTCCTGCCTTTCTTTCAGGAACAGAAACTGCCTGGCTTTCTCCCGACTCTCTGTTGTATATGTTGTTTCAGACTGCAGGAAGCCTGTCTCTTCCTCTGTTTTCTGATAAATATGTGAAAAACACATCCTGGTGAAGGTATACAGATGAAAAGAGAGCCACGTTGCTCTCCCAGTTACACGTGCAAATATGTGACTTTCCTAAAAAAAAATTACCAAAGAATAATCAATCAGGAGAGGAAAATAACCTTTTCCCTGGGCACAGTTATACCACAATGGGCTGTGGCTGCATGACCCAGGCAAGTAGAACCTGAAATGACGCAAGTCCTCAGGGGAACAGAGGGCAAAGGGCTCCCAGTCTTTCAAACCTAGAAGAGCAGCAGGCGAACAGCAGAGTGGAAGCTGACAGCCCTGTCACCCATTCATAGCCTCAATATAACAAGTATTTCCCATTCCCACTGTGACCTCTCACAGAGGATGCCCCCTGAAGAGGTGAAAGCCTCCTGCTCCCTTTTGAGAAGACAGTTACTTCTCACTTGGAAGGAGCCTCAGTGACATATGACCTTGTTGACTAAAATGACCTGAAAATGAAAGCAAAAGATTTGTGTGTCAGGTAGCCACTGGTGTGACCAAACCGACCAGAAGTCGATGTGAAACACAGAGCTGTGCTCCTCTTTATTCCTCCTTTATCACCCCACCCACCAGTGCACTCACATGTCATCTCTGTCTCCCCTTTGCTCACATCCCCCACCACACACACACACACACACACACACACACTGAGCCAAATGATCTGATCCAGACACTAAAACGGCTCTGTGTACTTCACTCTTGGATGTGGCTGAGCAGAGAAATTAATGTCAGTAAAAAGTCATAGTGAGATTCAACAAAGCATAGTGGAATTACCTAGAACCTTCTTTTAGAATCAAGAGACCATCTCAGGCATTATTCCAAGAGATTCAGAAACAATAAATGAGGGACGGAGTCGGGCACGGAATCTGTTTCTTGAGTTTCCTGGAAGATTCTAATGGGCAGCTAAAGAAGAGAAGTTACAGATTCTCTCGCTCAAAGCTACTGATAGCAGCTTCTCTCCATCACTTCCAACAGTAGCTCCTCTCTGTATCTCGACTGCAGAGCGCTGTGCCATTTACACAGAGGACTTCCATCAGTGGTTTCTAATGAGTACTGAAGGCACACACCCTCTGTTCACCATCAGATACTCTCCCTACACACAAAGCAATGCCCTCCTAAATAAGCACAATTCTAAGTCTGTGGCGAAACTGGAGATTAGAGTATAAATAATCTCTTTTGTTCTACAGCAGTTTTCAACAACTGAGCATTAATGAAGTGTCTATTCTTTGTTTTAGGCCAAGGGCTAGGTGGGTACCTGGGCTTCAGAATGGGAAGACAGGCCCTTTCCATGAAGGAACTCTGTGAACTTGTCTAGTGGGAAAATACAGACATATGAGGAAAGGATTATCATGTAGGGCAAAGAACAATGATGGGGTGAAATATACGGTTTCTGTTCGGACACATCAGATGGGCACCTACCCCTGATAGGTCACCTCTCTAACAGCTGACCTGATACCTGCCTAAATTTGAAAAATCTCTGGGTGAAGCAGTGGGGTGAGGGCACATTTCAGAAAGAATTCATAGAAAGGCGGGTCATTTGTGCAATGGGGACATAGGTTTCCCTTCCATGGGAGTACAGACAGATGAGACTGGAGGGGAGTGGGGCCCGTTTGCAAAGAGCCTTGCTACTACTCCCACTGGGACTTTATTTTGAAGGCCATTTAACCTTCTGTGGCTCTTCTTGGCTTTCTCTAAAATCCACTTACTCCCACCCACCACTTCTGTGTAAAATAAAAACTGGAGGTCATGAGATCCTCAGTGAACCTTGGTAGAATCCCTTTTCCTTATTTCATATACCTCACCAGCACTGGGAGTAAGCTATTCATGTGATTTTTCTCTCTGTTCTTTGCTGTCAATCAGCATATGTCACGAAAACAGCCCAATCCATAGTCTCTTGTCTTTAGGGACATGTGAAATCAAGAAATGGAATGGAAATTTGACCTCCTAATTGCCATTCGACAATAATAATAATAAAACCTGCGAAAGACAAATTGGTGCAATAAGCTGGGTGGCCTTGAAGGTTTTGTCTTCTCATTTCCTTTCCTTTGTCTTTATACTCAAAGGAGTGATTCATTTATGAGAAACGCCATTCTAAGGAAAGATAGATATTTCCCATGTGAGACTTATTTTTTTGTAAAAATTTAAACACATATAACAAAACGATGAAATTAAAGTATGAGATCTTAGGTGTATGAGTTATTAAAATTGAAATAATTTTATGTACAATAGTTATTACAGAAATAACCTTCTTTGTTAAGTATAACAAAAAAATTATAAGCATAAAAATGTTAAATAAGAAATTGCTGTTTCATAGTCTGAATCTAATCGGTATCAACAACCTATTAATTGTTCAAGAACTCTGAAATTTTTAATGAGGTTCCTACTATAAAATTTTAGTCATATGCAAATGAATCATTGAAATCCTTCATTATCAGAAAAACAATGGTTTTTTAGTGAGTTTTTACACCCCTAAGTGATTATAATACCTGAGGGGGCAGAACCAGAACAAATTTTTCAAGTTTTCTTTGTAAATTTTGTTCTAAGAGTAATTTCAAAACTATCTGATTGCCACTGGGGATTGGAGAGTTACTGTTCCCCATTGCTTTTGCTTTTCCTTTAACTGGACTTCTTTCCCACACTCAGTAATCTACTTGCCCCAGATATTTAAAAGTCAAATATTCTCGTTTCTAC
>NW_011888865.1:6877099-6882836 GCF_000151845.1 Pteropus vampyrus
CTCAGGCATTATTCCAAGAGATTCAGAAACAATAAATGAGGGACGGAGTCGGGCACGGAATCTGTTTCTTGAGTTTCCTGGAAGATTCTAATGGGCAGCTAAAGAAGAGAAGTTACAGATTCTCTCGCTCAAAGCTACTGATAGCAGCTTCTCTCCATCACTTCCAACAGTAGCTCCTCTCTGTATCTCGACTGCAGAGCGCTGTGCCATTTACACAGAGGACTTCCATCAGTGGTTTCTAATGAGTACTGAAGGCACACACCCTCTGTTCACCATCAGATACTCTCCCTACACACAAAGCAATGCCCTCCTAAATAAGCACAATTCTAAGTCTGTGGCGAAACTGGAGATTAGAGTATAAATAATCTCTTTTGTTCTACAGCAGTTTTCAACAACTGAGCATTAATGAAGTGTCTATTCTTTGTTTTAGGCCAAGGGCTAGGTGGGTACCTGGGCTTCAGAATGGGAAGACAGGCCCTTTCCATGAAGGAACTCTGTGAACTTGTCTAGTGGGAAAATACAGACATATGAGGAAAGGATTATCATGTAGGGCAAAGAACAATGATGGGGTGAAATATACGGTTTCTGTTCGGACACATCAGATGGGCACCTACCCCTGATAGGTCACCTCTCTAACAGCTGACCTGATACCTGCCTAAATTTGAAAAATCTCTGGGTGAAGCAGTGGGGTGAGGGCACATTTCAGAAAGAATTCATAGAAAGGCGGGTCATTTGTGCAATGGGGACATAGGTTTCCCTTCCATGGGAGTACAGACAGATGAGACTGGAGGGGAGTGGGGCCCGTTTGCAAAGAGCCTTGCTACTACTCCCACTGGGACTTTATTTTGAAGGCCATTTAACCTTCTGTGGCTCTTCTTGGCTTTCTCTAAAATCCACTTACTCCCACCCACCACTTCTGTGTAAAATAAAAACTGGAGGTCATGAGATCCTCAGTGAACCTTGGTAGAATCCCTTTTCCTTATTTCATATACCTCACCAGCACTGGGAGTAAGCTATTCATGTGATTTTTCTCTCTGTTCTTTGCTGTCAATCAGCATATGTCACGAAAACAGCCCAATCCATAGTCTCTTGTCTTTAGGGACATGTGAAATCAAGAAATGGAATGGAAATTTGACCTCCTAATTGCCATTCGACAATAATAATAATAAAACCTGCGAAAGACAAATTGGTGCAATAAGCTGGGTGGCCTTGAAGGTTTTGTCTTCTCATTTCCTTTCCTTTGTCTTTATACTCAAAGGAGTGATTCATTTATGAGAAACGCCATTCTAAGGAAAGATAGATATTTCCCATGTGAGACTTATTTTTTTGTAAAAATTTAAACACATATAACAAAACGATGAAATTAAAGTATGAGATCTTAGGTGTATGAGTTATTAAAATTGAAATAATTTTATGTACAATAGTTATTACAGAAATAACCTTCTTTGTTAAGTATAACAAAAAAATTATAAGCATAAAAATGTTAAATAAGAAATTGCTGTTTCATAGTCTGAATCTAATCGGTATCAACAACCTATTAATTGTTCAAGAACTCTGAAATTTTTAATGAGGTTCCTACTATAGAATTTTAGTCATATGCAAATGAATCATTGAAATCCTTCATTATCAGAAAAACAATGGTTTTTTAGTGAGTTTTTACACCCCTAAGTGATTATAATACCTGAGGGGGCAGAACCAGAACCAATTTTTCAAGTTTTCTTTGTAAATTTTGTTCTAAGAGTAATTTCAAAACTATCTGATTGCCACTGGGGATTGGAGAGTTACTGTTCCCCATTGCTTTTGCTTTTCCTTTAACTGGACTTCTTTCCCACACTCAGTAATCTACTTGCCCCAGATATTTAAAAGTCAAATATTCTCGTTTCTACACAGGTCTGATTACAACAACTTCAAGGAAACTGGATCGAGAACAGCAGGCAGAACATTTTCTGGAGGTAAGCGCATAGGTGGAAGTGCATTCATTAAAACTGACCTTCACTAAACTTCTCTACCCTTCAGCATGAACTAGAACTTTAATGTATGTGAACACTGGCTTCCAAAAGGGAGATACTTCTATTGGGCTGACTGGTGCCGAATTTGAAGATTTCTGGTGCGTTCCTCTGAATGCATTCCTGTGTCCTTCCTGAGCAAGGGATGCAGAGCAGCCTTTGCCTTTCACTGCAAACAAGCAGATGCCTGGACATCTCTGCCTTGACTTCAGGTCCCTTCATGAGCGTTAGGAAAAGAAAGTTCAGGAACAGAGCCCTCAGAGCCACTGTGGCCTCAGATGTAGAACGAGAAAGAGCAAAAGTGCTGCAGTTAAAGTACATCATTTGTGAAGAAGCACGCTGCTTTGTTCCTCATTTTTTTTCTGGGAGAGGTTTGAGGACGAGAAGGCTGCTAGTTGATTCACTGCCCGAGATGACTGTTTCTGAAACCATAAAATGTACTCCTATAATTCATTAAGACAGAAACAGCAGCAATATAAACTGTAAGAGCATTATTTCTGGAAGGGAGAAACAACACCATAAGGCAAGAGATGAGAAAATAGATATGAAAGAGCTTTGTGGAACATTCTTTCTATACATATGGAGTATCTTTATTGGGAAGCTTTAAGTCTGGGTAGTGCGTATGACACTATGATTTAAGTGTATGGTCTTTTATGTAACGGATGACAATTTTTGGAAGTTAGGACTTTGTTAATGTTTTACAATGTGTTCCTGCTTCTAAAATTATCTGTTAGTCCCTAAGAACTACTTATTGAAATTCAAAGGTCCTTTTGGCATGCACGTGCGTGTGCATGCGCACACACACACACCTCAAATCTCTTCTGGTCTGCTCCTATAAATCAGTTTACCAGTAATGATTTATATAAAGAACAATGGACTAGGATTTAGTGCCTTCAGGTCCTGGAGCAGCTCTGCCATGAATGACATGAACCCTTGGAAGCTGTTTAAATGCTCTGGACCTCAGTTTCCCCTACTGTGAGATGTGGCAAATAATTACTGCTCCATATACCTCAAAGGATCACTATTAGGATCAAAACTTATATTTTTTTATCAAAGTGTTTTAAAAACTCTGAAGCCAAGATTCTGTTCAAGGCCAGTGTGATCACCAAGGTCAGCGTGATGAAGGGTAGAAAGGTGGAAGAGGTAAACATGGTAGGATGTCAAGTTGGATACCGCAAACAGGGCTGTGGTAATGTTTCTGATTTTTATTCCAAGTACAATGGAAAGCCGTTAGGCAGGGCGACATGATATAATTGCCAGTGCAAGAGTTTGCTGGCCAATCTGCTGGGCAGAGACGGGTGGGGCAGGGTACAAGTAATGGAGAGACTGTGGAGGGCTTTTAGAAGGATCCAGGTGAGAGAGGATGGCAGTTTGCTCGAGAGTTGTTAAAAAAATGATTAAACAAAAACAATTTAGGCGATAGAAACAAACTTTATGTAACACGTCATAAAGCAGACTATCTCCATTTAGAGAACTGCAAAATTGGCAGAAGGCAGGGAGCCTTTTTAGGATAAAGAACAAAACCAAGGAAGAGAAAAATAGAAAATATCTGATTGGCTGGGGCCACATGGTCAATCTTCATTTGGGGTGAGAAGGCCCAGAGCTGGCTTGGTGTTCGAGGACTGGCTGACTAGATATACTGCATTTCTGGTCACGCAGAAAAAGAAGCAGCAAAATGGCTTTGCTGAGTTTTTAGAGTGGAGATTTTTTAAACTATGGGTCATTTGAACCATATTTACCCTTTGCTCACCTCCAGGGATCCCTCATCATATATACTCTTCCTTTTAGTAAACTCTCCTGTTAAAGTTTTCCAAAATCTATTGAATCTCCATGTCTGTCTGCCTGCCTCTCTCTCTCTCTCTCTCTTTCTCTCTCTCTCAATTGTACAATTCTTGCCCACGTTGTCTTTTTTTTTCCATGTAACATCACTGTGACAGTTTGAATGACATTATATTTTTCCGAATGGATCATGGAAAGAATATTACTTTAACTCAGCACCAAGAAAATGATAATAAGTAAAATAGTATCATTCAGAGTACAGAATACGGTTCTCTGCTGTACACATATTTTTGTAACTGCTGATACATGTGTCATTCATAAGTGTTGGGTGTGTATGATTAACCTCCTAGAGAGCCTTTAATTGCTAAGATAACCTTATGCTCCTCTTAAACTCATATTAACCATCTGGCTCTATTTGATACTCTTTTTCCCAATAAAATAAAATTTCTCTTTTCAAAAGGACCCATTTAAAGCTGACCTGGCAGGTACACTTATAAAGAGGTAACGAGGAAGGCGTTAATGATTTATTAGTTTGCTATCCCCATGAAGGCACTTTAATTGTATACTCTGCTGGTACTCTGCCTGTGCATTGATTTAAGATATTTAGCTTGACTATGTGTGGGCTGTAAGGGTTTTTGAGTCTTTAAGCATTCACCTTAAATCTCTGACTAGAAGAGGAGAGTTATTAACAGAATGAAAGAGACTTGCTAAAGAAACAAGAGCAGCAAAGAACTGTAAAAAAATTCACAAGTACAGCTTATGCTTCTTTGGTGAATTCTAAGTATTAAATTCTTGCCTAATTTGGAAGTCTGTTATGTGAAAATATTGGCCTGATCTTCTCTCCCTATCATAAAATGCAAAAATACAGAATTTTCAGCTCACTTTTTCAAAGTCATATACATTCCTTGACAGCCAATTATAATTGTAGTAGAGGTAGAAGCCTAATTCCAGCTAATAGATAACAGAATGTGGATGATGGATCCCTAAACCAAATAGTGAGTTAACGTTTTAGCTTAGTGGTTGTGACTTCAGCCCTGATTACCTTATTATCAGAGAAGGCAGCTGCGAAATAAGGGAATAAAGGCACTAATTCTTGCTTATATTATAATCACTTGTACAGATTGTTTCCTCACCTTCTAGGTTTAATCTCCTTGTGGGCATGAAACTTGATTTATCAAGCTAGTGAATGGAAGTGCTATGGGAAAGCTTGGATATTAAATTCAGGCAGGCCTGAGATGATATTTTGGAACTGCTCACAGAATCTCTCACAGAACACTGCTTTCCCTCATCTGTAAAGTGTGGGTAACAGTTTCTAACATAGGGTTAATATAAAGAGTATACGAACTGACAGGTAAAAAGTGCTCACGGTGCTGCCTATTAGACAGCGAGTATTCTTTGAATGATGGTGGCTGTTGTTAGCACTGACTGTCTTACTCATCTCTATATTCAGAGCATCTAGCCCCATACCTGGAGAATGGGGAACACGCAATAAATGTCCTGTAAATGAATGATTAGTCTAAAAGACCTTTATTTTGAAGGTCTGGATGAGATCATGGGGGGTGGGGGCGGTATTAGCACACTGTAAGGTATACGAACTAGGAGATGGAAAGAATGAAACATACTGCCTCTTTCCATCTGCTTTGCCAAGTTAACTTACCTTTGATCCTTTATTTCCTCATCTGTAGAATGGAGTTAATAATCCCTGCCTCATGGATGAACTACACAAAGGACCTGGCACACAGAGACACTACTAAACCATTGTGTGTCCCTCCCTCTTCCCTGTCACCTCCCTTCTCTCCTTGTCCTCAACAAACACCTTGTCAATTCCCTTTCTTTTTCAGTACTGGCCCCAGTAGTTCAAATAGCTTATAGCAGTCCGATTATTCTTAAAAGATATATCCACTTAAATAATTCTATAGTCCTGGCTTAATTATGTGTGAATCTTTATCTTG
>NW_011888865.1:6882886-6888680 GCF_000151845.1 Pteropus vampyrus
TAATAGATAACAGAATGTGGATGATGGATCCCTAAACCAAATAGTGAGTTAACGTTTTAGCTTAGTGGTTGTGACTTCAGCCCTGATTACCTTATTATCAGAGAAGGCAGCTGCGAAATAAGGGAATAAAGGCACTAATTCTTGCTTATATTATAATCACTTGTACAGATTGTTTCCTCACCTTCTAGGTTTAATCTCCTTGTGGGCATGAAACTTGATTTATCAAGCTAGTGAATGGAAGTGCTATGGGAAAGCTTGGATATTAAATTCAGGCAGGCCTGAGATGATATTTTGGAACTGCTCACAGAATCTCTCACAGAACACTGCTTTCCCTCATCTGTAAAGTGTGGGTAACAGTTTCTAACATAGGGTTAATATAAAGAGTATACAAACTGACAGGTAAAAAGTGCTCACGGTGCTGCCTATTAGACAGCGAGTATTCTTTGAATGATGGTGGCTGTTGTTAGCACTGACTGTCTTACTCATCTCTATATTCAGAGCATCTAGCCCCATACCTGGAGAATGGGGAACACGCAATAAATGTCCTGTAAATGAATGATTAGTCTAAAAGACCTTTATTTTGAAGGTCTGGATGAGATCATGGGGGGTGGGGGCGGTATTAGCACACTGTAAGGTATACGAACTAGGAGATGGAAAGAATGAAACATACTGCCTCTTTCCATCTGCTTTGCCAAGTTAACTTACCTTTGATCCTTTATTTCCTCATCTGTAGAATGGAGTTAATAATCCCTGCCTCATGGATGAACTACACAAAGGACCTGGCACACAGAGACACTACTAGACCATTGTGTGTCCCTCCCTCTTCCCTGTCACCTCCCTTCTCTCCTTGTCCTCAACAAACACCTTGTCAATTCCCTTTCTTTTTCAGTACTGGCCCCAGTAGTTCAAATAGCTTATAGCAGTCCGATTATTCTTAAAAGATATATCCACTTAAATAATTCTATAGTCCTGGCTTAATTATGTGTGAATCTTTATCTTGCTTGCTGAAAGAGTATAGTTTGCCTCTCTTTTGATCTGGAAATGTTTCTCTATTCAGGGCTGGCTGGTTCTAATGAAAGTCTCCCAAAGAGAACAAAGAGAGTATTTTATTTGCAAATCAAAAAAGATGACAAGGCCTAGTAACCAGTATAAAGACAGGGAATGAGACATAATGTTGTGTGTATGCATGTAACTTGAAGTAGCCAAGAGAATGTGGTGATGTTTTGTAGCACAGCTGGTATAAATAGCAGAACACATTACAGAGGAATACACTAGATCTATAGGAATGTCAATTATTTAGTATCTGCCCCTTTAGCATACTCATCCATATCCATCATCCTCTGAGGAGCCCCTCATGTAACTATTTTTTCTTCCTGTCTGAAATTCTCATCCCTTTTTATAGTTCTATTTTCTGAGGGAAGAAATACTCCTCTTCGGTAAGTTTTTATAACATTTCCTGTTGCCTTAGGATGCAAATTGATTTCTTCAGTGAGTGTACACCCTTAGTGCTTTGACAAGTACCCGCTTTGGAAATGATGGTAGTTTCTGAAGGTGAGGAATTGTAGGCCTATTTCAACCCATTAAGCAGTCCGTATTTTGATAATTTAACTCCAAGAGAAATGGAATTTTCTCTCATTAGGTTCCTCTTTCTGTCGCCCTCAAAAAACTTTGCAGGAAATACCAGTAGGCTCTCAAAAGAGATGGTGTATACATGCACATAAATAGCATCTGTAGCAGGCTTCGGCCTCAGAGGAGTTGGTCGAGACTTCTGTTTTCCAGAACTCTGAAAGAGGATGTCACCCTCTCTCCCAGAGTTCTACTTCTAGGACTACACCTTTTCAAGCCTTTTTCACATTCATGTTGTATCAATTTCAGTAAAGTTAATGGAAACTCACTCCTTTTTCCTCCTATCTTAAAAGCTTTATGAAATGCTTATTCTGGGCCTGACATCAGATTAGGCTCTAAGGTTATGTTATTGGAGTTAGTTATGTTATTGGAGTTAGATACACTGAGGTCTGTCAAAAACTAAACTGTTGATTATTCATGAACTACTACAGTTAGCTGCCATCCTGGAATCAAGGGGCTATTTTTCATTTATATCAGCTAAACTGCTTCTTTCCCAATATATAGATGCACACACTGAGACCGAGAAAAGAGAAGAGTGAGAGCCAGGGTCATACAATCGCTTCATAGTAGTATCCAGTATATATGTTCCTCCCTGTATAGAGCAGATATGGCCCTAAACGTCCATCAGCATAGTGAAATGTGGGAAATTGAATCATCTTTTCCTATTCTCGTTTTATAACGCATTTGCCAGGTGTCAGTTCAGTCAGCCCTCAAGAATCAGTCAATTCAGGTATGAACAGAGGAGATTTTCTCTCACACTCTTTGATTGTGCATTCACCATGCCCTCAGCTGCTCCTCAGTGCCTGCTGTTGTGCCCTTCACTGCCCCTCCAGCTCTAGACAGGGTCTTTCTCTGCTACTTGGCCTGCCTCAGGCTCCAGGACAAAGTCCACCTGCAAGGATGCTATGCCCGCACTATGAGTACCAGCTTGGGCTCCAGCAGAAGAGTGACTGTGAGCCAGGTTTTAGAGGCTGAATTGTATCTACTGCCCTCCCCCCCAAAGGTCATATGTTGAAGTCCTAACCCCCAGTACCTCAGAATGTGCCTGTATTTGGAATTTTAAAGAGGTAATTAATTAAGTTAAGTGATGTCATTAGGGTGGGCTTTAATCCATTATGACTGGTGTCCTTATTAAAAAAAAAAAAAAAAAGGAAATTTAGATGCAGACACATATAGAAGAAAGGCCATGTGAAGACACAGAGAGAAGACGGCCATCCTCAGACCAGGAAGAGAAGCTTCACAAGGTGTCAACACCTTGAACTCAGGCTTCTAGCCTCCAGAATTGTGAGAAAATAAATTTCTTTTGTGTAAGCCACCTAGTCTTTATCCTTTGTTTTGTCAGCCCTAGCAAACTAATACAACAGCCCTACTTCATTTTACTGGCCTGTCCTTGTCCCTCTCTCCTCTACCAACACCTCACAAGGCTATCTAAATGCCTCGGACTTCACCAGGGGACTGGAGCAACTGCAATTACAATCTATGAAGATTAAACATCTATCTAAATATGATTATTTCCATGTTTAATGCTCCATGCTACAAGATTTTTACTCCCCAAGTTAAAATCTTCACAGAAGGCCCCCTCATGGCACACATTGGTTCCTACCTGCTCCCTCCTTTTCCAAGTGCTTGTCTCTTCCACATTCCTTAGTGAGGGTTTCCAGCCCATCTTTCCCAGAAATCCTATGGCTTTAGCCATGGGAATGTTTCTTGCTCAAGAAAAAAAAAAACCTCCCCAGCAGTAGACTATTACAAATTAGTGTCATTCTTAAGTCTTAAGTAATTCCCTAAAAGGGTTTCAGCAGTCCAGTCAGGGGTGGCCTTTGGCACTCCAAGTCCAATTAAATAAGGAATGTTGATGGTGGTGGTGGTGGGTCTCTTAAGAGTCAGCCCTGGGCTCATTTTTTATAATTTTACGCATACACATTGGTATGAGGTAGGAGCGAGGGATACCAATCTAATTCCTGCAAAACAGTTCAGGTCAGAGCCGGCCCTAAGAGTGATCCTTTGTGAGATCGTCCCAGCAGTGTGAATTGCAGATATACCAATTTATTTTCCCAATTGACCGAAGAGTAAATACTGAATCAGATGCACGAATGAATTTTTCGATTTAAATATTAATTCTCAGAGATAGTTTGTTCAAAACAGAGATTGCGAGATGCCCACAAAGCTAGACAGGTAATTCAAAGGAGCAGCATGTGTGCTGTGCTAGAGGGGGTAGAAGGGGAAAGTATGGCGGGTCTCACCTGCCCCTTCTGAAGAAGCACAGCCAGAGGCAGGTGTGGAAGCAGGTGGGACCAGTTTTATCAGAAAGTCTCAGTTTTTCCAAAAAAAGCAAATTTGGATTTGTATGCTAAATTGCTCTATATTAAATATTGACACCTTCATTTTTTTAATGCCATATATACCAGTGAGCCCCTGTTTTGCAACCCTTGATATAAAAGATTTCTTTTCTTACCTGCCTCATTTTTGTAATCCTCTTACAATAAAATAATTCACATGTATTGTAGAATATAATTAGCTTCTTGTCATCATATAGCCCTACATTTTTTTACATCATGCCTCCTTTGGACCTATAAAAATACAAGAAATTAGCCCAGGACTGTCTTAAGAGACCCTGTTGAGGTTGGAAATGACAGTGGATAAGGACTTGGTTAGGATCTCAGCTGAGGGCCATCTTTCTGGGCCATCTTCCCACTCCATCTTCATCTGAACCGAGGAAGGGAGGTGGAGCTTTAGGTCCTTGGATTACATAGAATTTCCTGGGCATCATATCTACTTTTTCTCCCTCTGGCAGTTCTTCACTTCACAGTTTTGCTTGTCTGTGTCCCCGGTTAGCCTCCAAGTTAATAATATGCAGGCAAACACATACGGCAGGACAGTTGTCTGGAATAAATCCTTGATTCCATAAATAACCACCTTTAATTTACCTGTTTGTGAAAGGTTGCATTTGTTTTGCTTCCCCTTGAATCTGAACACTAATTAGGAGAGCAATAGTAAATGAAACCTGTTCCCTTGGATTTGGGATGGTCCTTCTATCCAGTGGCTCAGAGTGGAGTGGAAATGAACCAGTTTTTGCGCTCTGCTCATGGATGCTGCCTAGGCAGATAATTGCTCCAGGCAGGTCACAGCTTGTTGAGCTGGGCACACAGGCTGTAGCGGCTGAGGCTCTGCTTTTGTTTTCACTTGTGACTGGTTTCCAAATGTGGTGCTATGCTGCTGCTTCCTTCGGGCTTCCTGGGCAAGTGCTGGTTGGTGCTGTGGGGAGGAGAACGTCTTACCCCCCAGGCCTAGTCACATAAATGGCTTATCCCTTCTCAGAGAAGAGATTCAAATTTCCCTGAACTATCATGAGAACTCCCCACTGTGAATTACACATTCTGGAACCTGGGCTTGCTTCTCTCCCTGGTGCAGTGATGCTAAATTGACCCTCTCTCCTGTGTTTCTGAAGGTCCTTTTCCTTCTTTTTCTGTTAGTTGCTTTCCTAGTTTATTTTGAGCAGCATTCTTTCTGAGCTATGGAATGACCTGTCCAGTCTGATTTCATCTGGGTGCTTCAGAAACCAGCCAAGCCCATACCTAATATCAGAGGTGTATGACCCACATGAGCATTTTAAGTCTGTTTATGGGAAAATAAAAGATGTGTTGGAAACAGGATCAGAACATGAGATTCCAACTCAAGTGCCTCTATTAATGAAAAGGAAAAACTACTTTGGCTTGCTTCCTGCTTGCTACAGACAGCTTTGTTCAAATAAGCTGTTGTTTCGAGACCTTTCAAGTGACTTGCTTTTGTGGCAAATCAGGGGCTACCAACCTCATCTATTCTGTGGCAAGACTGGTTTAGTGAAATGTTAAGAGGTTTGTCAGCAGGATGCAGATCACCACAAGGAAAATAAGTCAAGAGATTCCCAATGTCAGAGCCAAGGAAAATAGATTGGTATATTTGGGCAAATACTACCAGTTTAAAATTGAGAAAACCTGTAATAAATTTGGTTATTTTATCTTTTTGGATGTAGCACTGTATTTTACAGAATTATTCAATCAAACTTAATGAGAAATAAAATATCTCATAAATCAATGTTCTAATTATAGTAGTCCTTTTAAAATTTATATCTAACTAGTTTTGTACTACACTTATAGACAGAGATGGTTAAAGCATAGGATTTGGAGAT
>NW_011888865.1:6889690-6892158 GCF_000151845.1 Pteropus vampyrus
TGCCTCCTTTGGACCTATAAAAATACAAGAAATTAGCCCAGGACTGTCTTAAGAGACCCTGTTGAGGTTGGAAATGACAGTGGATAAGGACTTGGTTAGGATCTCAGCTGAGGGCCATCTTTCTGGGCCATCTTCCCACCCCATCTTCATCTGAACCGAGGAAGGGAGGTGGAGCTTTAGGTCCTTGGATTACATAGAATTTCCTGGGCATCATATCTACTTTTTCTCCCTCCGGCAGTTCTTCACTTCACAGTTTTGCTTGTCTGTGTCCCCGGTTAGCCTCCAAGTTAATAATATGCAGGCAAACACATACGGCAGGACAGTTGTCTGGAATAAATCCTTGATTCCATAAATAACCACCTTTAATTTACCTGTTTGTGAAAGGTTGCATTTGTTTTGCTTCCCCTTGAATCTGAACACTAATTAGGAGAGCAATAGTAAATGAAACCTGTTCCCTTGGATTTGGGATGGTCCTTCTATCCAGTGGCTCAGAGTGGAGTGGAAATGAACCAGTTTTTGCGCTCTGCTCATGGATGCTGCCTAGGCAGATAATTGCTCCAGGCAGGTCACAGCTTGTTGAGCTGGGCACACAGGCTGTAGCGGCTGAGGCTCTGCTTTTGTTTTCACTTGTGACTGGTTTCCAAATGTGGTGCTATGCTGCTGCTTCCTTCGGGCTTCCTGGGCAAGTGCTGGTTGGTGCTGTGGGGAGGAGAACGTCTTACCCCCCAGGCCTAGTCACATAAATGGCTTATCCCTTCTCAGAGAAGAGATTCAAATTTCCCTGAACTATCATGAGAACTCCCCACTGTGAATTACACATTCTGGAACCTGGGCTTGCTTCTCTCCCTGGTGCAGTGATGCTAAATTGACCCTCTCTCCTGTGTTTCTGAAGGTCCTTTTCCTTCTTTTTCTGTTAGTTGCTTTCCTAGTTTATTTTGAGCAGCATTCTTTCTGAGCTATGGAATGACCTGTCCAGTCTGATTTCATCTGGGTGCTTCAGAAACCAGCCAAGCCCATACCTAATATCAGAGGTGTATGACCCACATGAGCATTTTAAGTCTGTTTATGGGAAAATAAAAGATGTGTTGGAAACAGGATCAGAACATGAGATTCCAACTCAAGTGCCTCTATTAATGAAAAGGAAAAACTACTTTGGCTTGCTTCCTGCTTGCTACAGACAGCTTTGTTCAAATAAGCTGTTGTTTCGAGACCTTTCAAGTGACTTGCTTTTGTGGCAAATCAGGGGCTACCAACCTCATCTATTCTGTGGCAAGACTGGTTTAGTGAAATGTTAAGAGGTTTGTCAGCAGGATGCAGATCACCACAAGGAAAATAAGTCAAGAGATTCCCAATGTCAGAGCCAAGGAAAATAGATTGGTATATTTGGGCAAATACTACCAGTTTAAAATTGAGAAAACCTGTAATAAATTTGGTTATTTTATCTTTTTGGATGTAGCACTGTATTTTACAGAATTATTCAATCAAACTTAATGAGAAATAAAATATCTCATAAATCAATGTTCTAATTATAGTAGTCCTTTTAAAATTTATATCTAACTAGTTTTGTACTACACTTATAGACAGAGATGGTTAAAGCATAGGATTTGGAGATAGACCTAGCAACTCACTAGCTATGTAACCTTCGTTTATCTAGCCTCAGTTTCCTCATCTGTAAAATTAGGACAAGAAGAATACCTTCTTCATAGAATTTAAGGATTGGCATGTTGCATGCACACTGAACATCTTAAGTGTTTAATATATGTTAAGTATTATGAATGGCAGCTTAAAATTATTCCCTTGTAATTCCTGAAGCAGTCTTTTTGTGGCAGAAATCAGAACACTTAGTGCATTATATTTTGCATTGTATTTATAGTTTGGCTCATAGTTGTTGAATATACATATAGTACTTTAATATGACAGCATCTATGAATGTATCTAGAGTAGTCCTGGCACATGGTATGCACTGAGGAAAGTATCAGTTTTTTTCTTTTCTGAAGAAGACCCTAAAGTTTCAGAGATTTATCATCTTCCATTTGCCAACATTCATTTAAATGGATCGTGACCATGTAGATTGGAACAGTTCGTTCTCCTAAGATAGGCTGAGTAGGAGATAGGAGTTTATTAGGGGTCTGGCCTGGCTCTGAAGGAGGTCACTGAGTCTCTCTTCGAGGATCTGTAGTCCTCTGGCTTTCTAAGTCAGATTCTGAGATGAAGACTAAGGCATCCAAGCTCAAATGGCAACACTATTTGAGCATTCCCAAGAATCTAAGGACTCAATAAAGTAATTATTCTTGAGACTAGCATGAGACAGATACCTAGTCTTCCCAGGTTAGCTGTCTTCAGGCCTGCCCAGTCTTGTCACTAACGCCCAAGCTTTCCTCTGAATATAACCACTTTAGGGCCTTAAATTGTGTTTAGTTTTTAATGCAGTGTGTTTAATATTTAAATACATAATGGGATTTTTTTTT
>NW_011888865.1:6892988-6899679 GCF_000151845.1 Pteropus vampyrus
CCCTCTTAAGGAGCTTCATGCAAACACTTTATTTTTTTATTTTTATTTAATTTTTTTAGGCAAGGCAACCCTGGGTTGATCTCACAGATTGCAAGGACCTTGTCAGCTTACAATCCCTTATTTTCTATTTTTTATACCTACAGCACCTGCTCTTCCTAGGTGGTCTCCCATCCAAGTACTAACCAGGTCCTACTTAGCTTCCAAGATCAGACGGGATCAGGCTTGTTCGGGGTGGCTTGGCTGTAGACTCATGCAAACACTTTAAATTAGGCAACTAGTACCCATGGAGCAAGGGGCATCTGACCAATCAAGCCCCCTGTTCTGAAAAAGCAGAATGTCTTTAAACTTTCTCCATAGAGAGGGACTTAATTTGCTCTTGTCTTGTTTCTAAATCGAATACTGTGAAAGCAACTTTTAGTATCCCATAGGTTACCAAATCACTGAATTTTTCTCTTCATGGTATAGGGACAGACTCTTTTCTTTGCCACTGGAAAATAAGTTTGGCAGTCTTATCTTTACATGTTCCATCATTACCACTGAAGGCCTTAGACCTCTTTTCGATAGGTAAAAGAGACGTCAGAATATGTGTGGTTAAATTTAAAGCAACTTTATAGCCTTTCCAGCAGGGAGACAGGGCTGCAATAGACAGACTCTTGTAGAATGCAGGAATTAGAAATGTGTTCATTTGGTTTCAGCTACAGAATATGATGGAGTTTTTATTTAACGTTTTACAACAGGAGATGTCGTTCTGTCTCTATCAGCAGTAGCCAGGATATGCTTCCTCCACCTTGGGATGAAGAATTACAAATCTCTCTGTGCAAGGCCATGACAGACCCATGATGTGTGCTTTGATACATGCACAAAACCATTTACCCATCTTCAAAAGTGATGCTTCCAGGAGCAACTCTTAAAAATTTTTCTGTCATATCACAAGGACATCAATATGTAAGGAAGAGTGAACTCAATTTCTAACGGTTTAAAGCAAGTGTATATACACCTCAGTGAAAGAGAAAATTAGAGTCTATTTGAAAACTCTTCTTTTAGAAATCATATAGTGCCTGTGGTAGGATTTTTTAAAAATAGTTATTTCTAATTGTAGAATAATTAGAAACATGTAACTATGATGTATCAGAAACATGTAATATGGAATACATGCCCATTAAAGAAAAAAAAAAAGGAGGGAGAGAGAAGCAAAAAGGAAGAAAATTTTAACACATAATTTTCCCATGCAATGATGATCACTTTTTACCTTTTTGAGTGAAAAGTTTCAGAGCTTCTTTCCGTATTTATATATATAAGCTCACATATGACATATCCTGCATAAAGTTTGTCAAAAAGATTAAAATAATACTATACCTATTAGTTTTAACCCCCTTTTTGCATTTATTTTATGGCATTTTTCTGTATTAACAAGCTCACATTTAATTTGTTATTTTTTTCAGTTGCGTGAGATTACACGTGGTAGGGTTTTCAATGACCTTAAGTAATGGACTGTCTGCCACTTCTTCTGGAAGACTGTATGGATACGGCCCAGTCCCCTAGCTCCCCTGTTCACACTGCTATAGTGATGGTTTTGTGCCCACTTTCAGGCAGGTGTTTACTTACCCTCTCTTGTGCCTATGGATTTGCTGAAAGAAAGACCCTCGACATGATCTAATGTCATTTAGCAGATCGTTTCAGGCACTTGACCAGACTGCACACGAATATGAGCAAAAGTCCTTCCCTCGATTTGAAGTTGTGATACTCTGCCTTATGGCATTCACTTATTGAAAGAAAAATATGTAGTGTAAGAAAATTTTTACATAAATATCTCTGAAACATTTAAAAAAAAGACTACTGTATGTTAACTCATGTCATTTGGAATATTATATCAGAAACCTGAATGTGTAAGCTAAATAGGTAAACTTAGACATCTGAAAATTTTACCCACAAGTATGAACTACTCTCTTTTCTCCCACTGTAGAATATTAATATCTCACCTTCTAACATTTATACTATGTAATATTTCACCTTACATCATTAAATACAGAAACGATATATTATTAAGTATCTTTTCACAAAAGTACAAAAATATCCCACAGAATCATAAAATTTCAGTTAAACAGTACCTTAGAAATCATCTACTACATGATAGACTGTTACATCCCAAATTAAAGATCTGGGTAAATATTTGCCAAATGTGGGCATGGAAACAACATTCATATTTGACATTGCTGTCTGCATTCTCTACTGGTGACAATTTGTGGTGTAAAAATAGGGAAAGGATCCAAACCAAATTGTGGCTGAGGCTTGACATGTCTCTGAGAGGGTACATATGCCTTCCCATGCTTAAAAGCAAAATCTCATCAGTTGATGTGAGTAAAACTAGTAGAAGGAAGGACAGCCCTTTCATATGCCACATCAGTTCCTCTTTGGAGCTGTTAAGTAAAAGGGACTCTGGAAAGACTCTAGCATGCACGCCAAGAATAAGTCATCTCTGCACTCAGAGAGACTCTGCTTTCACGCAGCCTTGAAACACGGTTTTTAGTAAGGGAAGGCAAAAAAAAATAATATGCTTCTATGAATTATCCTTTTTTGAGGGTGAAAACTTAAATATATAATTCATGAATAAGCATCTGTTGTGACACCATAGATTACAAGATCCTTAATGACTATTTTTGTTTTCCTCTTGGCACTGAGTATATACTTATTAGACTCAAAGTAAGTATTGGCTGAATTAGATTGAAAAATGTTTCTCCTTTCTCCCTATGGTGATTAGACAGAGGAAGGGTAAAAAGAATCTCAATTTAGTTACAATTAGTTATCTGAAAGGAATGTTAGCTATATAGGCCAGTGCCCAGATATTTCTAACAATGTAATATGTAACTTTAGACATCTGACAAATAGCAAGGCCAGTCCAGAAGCTAGAAGGAAGCGCCATCTATGAGGTTGCCAGCTGGTTAAGACAAATGTATCAGGATCATTTGTCTCTGCAATTCAACTTCATTATGTCGTCCACGATAGAGTCACTTGTCTCCAGAAGGATAGAATGCACTGGACTCTGTGGTTGCTTAATAAATGGTATCTTCTAGACATACCTACATTTCCAAAGGCCAGATCTTGCATATGAGGTTGAAATCAGCACTCTGATCAGTTTGCATATGGCACTGCACACTGCTCACCACTTCACACAGGTGTTCAGGGAAAAGGTCTGACAGCAGATTAAGAAGGCAAGCTAGTAGAAAGTACAGCTGCTGGAAGTGATACATAGGCCCAGAAATGGACTCCTAATCTTTGAGACAGGAGTTGCCCTTGACTGCCGCAACTGAGGTTTGGAGCAAGAGTTCAAAACCACAAAGAAGTATAAGCAAAGGAAAAGCATTGTTCCCACTGCTTTTCTGTTCTCTTCTTGATTGTCATACATTTCAATGGCATCCAGATGTTCCATTATTTTAGCTACCAACTTGGGAAATTACATTATAGTTACTTTCAAAGTTGTCAGACACTAAACTCAACAATGACAGTTTCTAACCCATTTTCTCTAAAGTGCTTAATTTTTTTTCTTATAACCCTGATGAGCTGGCATTTAAATAAAGAAAGTCAGTATTCTGAAATTCAATTAGTTTTTGTATATGCAAAGTTATTCTTTGTTCTCATCCACATGCATATTGGTTCTTGCACATACATATTGGGTATATTACATTTTAACTTTTCCTCTATTTTTGTCTACTTTGTTAAAAATAGGAATTTGCTTCATGCTTTAACTTTGAATATTTGCACTCTTTAATTTTAAACTGAACTATAAGTTCTTTTGGCATTCAAATATGTTTTCTTTTCAGAAAATTGAAGGCTATTTAAAAAGAGCAATATTATCAATTTTGAAAACACATATTGCCCCAGTTGAATAAAAAACATGTATGTATATAATATTTTATAACTCATTTAAGATTTCCCAGACTACTCCATTCATAATTTCCAGTTGCAACGAGATGAAGTTCTTCAGTTTATTGCCTGCAGCATTCTTATGGTAATTTTGAAGTTGGGAGACTTGACCACATTCATAAATGGTAACTGTAGAAAATCGGCCACTTTCAAATCAAACAAAAGCATAGAGAGCCTCGAGGATACTTTTGAAAAGAGGAGACTATTTCTAACAAGTCTAGTTACAGTGTCTGTTCCTAAAGCAGATGAATGGGAGAGTTCTTATAAGACTGTTGATGTTGCTTTTTTGCACAGGCTGCTTGTATAATCTGTCTGTACAGTACTTAGCACCCTGTTGAACTCAATAAATATGCATGGTGATAATATTATTGCTCAGAATTCATTTAGCACTTTTGAGTGTCACAATGTTCTGCCTACTAGGTACAGGGAATTTTAATTTAATGCTCATTCTAAGGCTTAAAGCTCGGGAGGGTAATGACCCATGAAAGATAATCCTCCATTACAGCAGGACAGTTTTGGAGCAAAGCCACGGGGTTGTCCAAGAATTCTTTAAAAAGCAGAGAAACTTTACTTCCTCCTCCAAGCTATATACACATCATAATCTCCCAGCACACACACACACACACACACACAAGGAAATAGAGAAAATTTGAGATCTATGACAATTAAACAGTAGAGGTTGAAATAGAAATCAAACGGAGCTGAAACAAGCTTTTTTAAATCAGGAAAACCAAGTCTGTCCCTCAACCTAATTTGGCTATGGCTAGACTTTGGAATATCTGACAGTTTCCATATATAATTCTCCTATGAAATTTCATTTTCCTTTTGGCTCAACAGAAACTATCCTCAGAGAGTTTTGCTACCAATAATGTTCCTGATACTGGACACAGTACCTGGCAACTAAGAGGTGTTCTGGAACTATTTTGTTGAATGAGGAATTTATGAATGAATGAATGAATGAATGAATGAATGAATGAATGAATCATCCACAAGAGGACATTCCCAACTGTTCTAGAAACCACGGTCTTGTTACTTTATTGCTTACTTAAAAGGAGGAAACTTGCTGCGGCTATCTAACAAAATCCTGAACTTTTTCTTATATATCATTTGCAGCTTATGGGGCAATGAGCCTACTTTTTAAAAACCTATTTTATCAATAAATGTAATAAAACGATCTGGGAATATTTAAATTTACATTAAATCTGTGTAAATTATCACTTTTGAGAATATGCAAATATTTGGTGTGGGATTTGGTTAAAAGCTTATAGTTAATATAATAAATAAATCACTATAGATATACGTATGTGTGCACACACACATACGCACACGTGAATACTTCCAACATATAAAACATGGTGATTACACTCAAGGTTACCCTTATAGCTGGGAAACCAGAATAACACAAGTGATACAATAATTAACTGTAGGACAGTACATAATAAAATTATGTTTTCATCTTGAGAAACAACTTTCGTGTCCTGTAAGAGGTAAGGGCTGGACTTGTTGGGGAAGGTTTTATAGAAAATGAGAAACTTGACCTGAGACTTGGATAAGAAGAGAAGCCCTATAAAAGATGAGAACATGTATGGTCCAAGTATGGACATAGAGAGAGATGGATACAGCACTCTCGAGAGACTGTGACAAGAGTAACCTAACCAGCAAGGGAAGTAGAATTTGAAGAGTGGTGAACAGGGGACTCCTAGGTAGTAGTTTTGACTAGAAGCATGAGGAAATACAGAGAAACTAAAAGGACATGATGAAAGTTGTATACAAAGATAATTTATCAGATAAAAGGAGACTTTGGAGTAAGAAAGGTACTAAGAACAAGCCAGTCAGTTAAGAGGGAGCGGATCCAGGTACGAAGGGATTACTACCCAATCACAGGTGAAGAGATCAGTAAAGTAAAAGAGACTTGAGAAAATGGGCAAACTTGAAGACTGAATGAGAGACTTAAGGGAAGGACAGAGTAGTTATTTCCCACAGTTGTCAGAAGCAGATATTCAATAGCAGACCTATATAGACCTCATAAGTGTGCTTGGCTTCATGTGTGTTTCTTCCCTGTAGATACAGTTATGTGGCCATCATTCCAGCTCCTGCCTGTTTAATTAGCCCCTTCTCATTCACCATCAGAATATGATCCTCAGGATTGGTCTACTCTTGTCTTGTTCAAAAAACAAGACTTTCATAAGCATTTTCTGAAAAAAGTATAGAAAGATATTTTTCATCTTTTTTGTTGTAAATTTACATGTGTTTTAGTGTTACTCATTTCCATAAATTTCTTGACTCTGCATTTTTCTACCACTCTGGCAACTGTAGTGTTTCTAACACAGGTGAGTTTGATCTAAGGTCCATGTATTTTAATTCTCTTCTTCACTGCATGTGTACTTGGGATGAACCTGTCATCCTGACTGAATCACAATCATGCAGAGATGGACTCAGAGTGAGATTCAGAAATGTTCTAACAGAAAATAGAAACCAATTGAACATTGGCATAACTGGAAGAGAAACCCATTGTTACAGGCTAGAAAGAGCCTGGGTATAGGTTCCGGTTAGCCAGGGTTTGAATCAAGATTCTGCCATATATTTACTGAATGATCTAGAGCAAATTTATAATCTATGATAGCTTCACTAACCTCAGCTATAAAACATAATAACACCACCTTACTGGGTGTTTATGAGTGCTGTGTAGAAAGCATATGTAGACAGACTAGCAGAATGCCTTGTATATAGCAATATATCAACTTGTAAATTTCCTTCTTCAAGGCAAAAA
>NW_011888865.1:6899729-6911768 GCF_000151845.1 Pteropus vampyrus
TGCTACCAATAATGTTCCTGATACTGGACACAGTACCTGGCAACTAAGAGGTGTTCTGGAACTATTTTGTTGAATGAGGAATTTATGAATGAATGAATGAATGAATGAATGAATGAATGAATGAATCATCCACAAGAGGACATTCCCAACTGTTCTAGAAACCACGGTCTTGTTACTTTATTGCTTACTTAAAAGGAGGAAACTTGCTGCGGCTATCTAACAAAATCCTGAACTTTTTCTTATATATCATTTGCAGCTTATGGGGCAATGAGCCTACTTTTTAAAAACCTATTTTATCAATAAATGTAATAAAACGATCTGGGAATATTTAAATTTACATTAAATCTGTGTAAATTATCACTTTTGAGAATATGCAAATATTTGGTGTGGGATTTGGTTAAAAGCTTATAGTTAATATAATAAATAAATCACTATAGATATACGTATGTGTGCACACACACATACGCACACGTGAATACTTCCAACATATAAAACATGGTGATTACACTCAAGGTTACCCTTATAGCTGGGAAACCAGAATAACACAAGTGATACAATAATTAACTGTAGGACAGTACATAATAAAATTATGTTTTCATCTTGAGAAACAACTTTCGTGTCCTGTAAGAGGTAAGGGCTGGACTTGTTGGGGAAGGTTTTATAGAAAATGAGAAACTTGACCTGAGACTTGGATAAGAAGAGAAGCCCTATAAAAGATGAGAACATGTATGGTCCAAGTATGGACATAGAGAGAGATGGATACAGCACTCTCGAGAGACTGTGACAAGAGTAACCTAACCAGCAAGGGAAGTAGAATTTGAAGAGTGGTGAACAGGGGACTCCTAGGTAGTAGTTTTGACTAGAAGCATGAGGAAATACAGAGAAACTAAAAGGACATGATGAAAGTTGTATACAAAGATAATTTATCAGATAAAAGGAGACTTTGGAGTAAGAAAGGTACTAAGAACAAGCCAGTCAGTTAAGAGGGAGCGGATCCAGGTACGAAGGGATTACTACCCAATCACAGGTGAAGAGATCAGTAAAGTAAAAGAGACTTGAGAAAATGGGCAAACTTGAAGACTGAATGAGAGACTTAAGGGAAGGACAGAGTAGTTATTTCCCACAGTTGTCAGAAGCAGATATTCAATAGCAGACCTATATAGACCTCATAAGTGTGCTTGGCTTCATGTGTGTTTCTTCCCTGTAGATACAGTTATGTGGCCATCATTCCAGCTCCTGCCTGTTTAATTAGCCCCTTCTCATTCACCATCAGAATATGATCCTCAGGATTGGTCTACTCTTGTCTTGTTCAAAAAACAAGACTTTCATAAGCATTTTCTGAAAAAAGTATAGAAAGATATTTTTCATCTTTTTTGTTGTAAATTTACATGTGTTTTAGTGTTACTCATTTCCATAAATTTCTTGACTCTGCATTTTTCTACCACTCTGGCAACTGTAGTGTTTCTAACACAGGTGAGTTTGATCTAAGGTCCATGTATTTTAATTCTCTTCTTCACTGCATGTGTACTTGGGATGAACCTGTCATCCTGACTGAATCACAATCATGCAGAAATGGACTCAGAGTGAGATTCAGAAATGTTCTAACAGAAAATAGAAACCAATTGAACATTGGCATAACTGGAAGAGAAACCCATTGTTACAGGCTAGAAAGAGCCTGGGTATAGGTTCCGGTTAGCCAGGGTTTGAATCAAGATTCTGCCATATATTTACTGAATGATCTAGAGCAAATTTATAATCTATGATAGCTTCACTAACCTCAGCTATAAAACATAATAACACCACCTTACTGGGTGTTTATGAGTGCTGTGTAGAAAGCATATGTAGACAGACTAGCAGAATGCCTTGTATATAGCAATATATCAACTTGTAAATTTCCTTCTTCAAGGCAAAAACAGTGCATGTTTCATTGTCTATAATACCTAGCACAGTCAGTATTTTTCTCAATGAATGCAAAAGCAGAAGGGCATTTTGAGGACAAGAGAAAACAGCAATATCCATAGTCAAATACACCTATTTGCCTTCCAATGGGGGAACCTATTCAGCACTTCAGCTAACATACATTCATGCTAACATGCAAATGTGTACATTGCACTTGTACTTTCTAAGGTGAGCTTTTTTACTCCATCTCACGGGTCTGTCAGGAGGCTCAGATGACTCACCCTTCTACAGATCAGATGTCTAATTATGTTATTAGAATGTCAGAATTATCTGGAATGGCTTTGTCACACACCTGACAAGAGACCTAAGTTTGATACTGCTGTGTTCAAAATGACTGAAAACTGTGAATGACATATGAGATGATGTATGAACATATATGGAAGATTTTTTCAAAATGTTTTATGACAGACTATTTTTTTACTCCTATGCTTTAGCTATTACATTGTTCTTAACTCAAAATTGATTTTAGTCCACTTCTACAACCATTATTTCAGTGTCTAGCTTATGCAGATTCAATGCTCAGTGTGATAGGGACATTATAATGAAAGGGGTAACTAGATGATGTCAAACTGGATTCAGCTAGATAATCAATATGGATTATAAAAATGGCCACGAGTTTGCAGCTTCTCCCATCAAGAGGTAGAAACTTGTCTTGGTGACTTGCTGTAACCAGCGAAAGTAACATTGTACAATTTCTGAGTCTAGGTCCCCAGAGACCTTGCTGCTGTTCTTACTGTGCTTGTCATCCAGAGTCTTTGCCTTGTTTTCATGATGTGATTGCTCCTCGGAGGCAAAATGGATCCTCTATCCAAATTTTGGTTCGAATGCCAAGACGTGATGCCACACATTCACCGAGAGGATATGAAAGGTTTATTACTTGAATAATGTACTTTGTGGAGAGAGCAGAGTGAACTCTCACTGGTCCAAAAATGGCTTGAGAATGTGGGGAAAGGAGACTGGCTAGGAGTTATATAATAGATGGGGCTGCAGCTGGAGTGAGGGCTCCTGCCGTCGAGCTGGTGCTGACATAGTTTGCACTTCTTGTCCACACCAAAGGTGGGAGTACTTGAGCTTTCTTCTTTGCTTGACCAGATGTGGGGCAAAGGCGGAAGAGAGCACAGTGGGTTCTGAAAGCTGTCAGAAGTCAAAAAAATGGAGTCGGGCTCTTTATTACTTTTTATTGAAAGTGTCTTCATTGCAAGCACTTAGCACCTGGAATTATCTTTTAAAAAAAAACATTTACTTATCAGGGTAGGGTGTGGAGTTGGGGGAGAGGGGCAGGGAGGCCAGGCAGGACAAAGTAGGGTTGGAGTTGTGGCAGTGCTTAGGGTGACAGTGGTCAATAATAAAGGTGGTTGCCTCGAGGCCAGTGGCCCTGGGCTTGCGCCTGTAGGACCTCAGGGCCAGTGCAACGAGATGGGGACCCAGTACAGGGAATGAGGTGGCAGAGGTGGCAGCAAGCAGAACTTTCCCCTGCTTACCCCTCTGGCTCCTGGGCTTCCACCTGCAGTGCCTCAGCCCCCTAATCTTGTGCAATGGGGACAGGGATGGTGGGGGCACGTGGTGCTGGGTCTAGCAGCAGCTGGGTTTTCACTCACCACATCGAAGTGACACGTTTACATAGTTAACAGGTTTCCTCAGTCTGGCCTTTACACACCTCAGAAATTTATATATAACTGCATTAATTTAAGTATACTGTATGGAATTTTATTTTTTTAAAAGAACTTATTTGAACAATTTAGAAAGAGTGGCAAACTTTTATTTTCTTACCATATTTTTGGTTCTGCTTATGATTGATACACCTAATAGTTCAATTACCAGTGGACTTCCATTATTCTTTGTGATAACAGTAGCCGCCATAAAGCAGGGATATGAAAATTGGTTCTGACATAACTCAGATAATGAAGTAAATGGAGCTCGTTTTTAATGTTGTTTGAAGTCGCAGCCTTGTAAAAACTAGATCAAAAAACATTTGGGTGGGTGATATTGTTTAAAGATCCAAAGATGAGATTTTCTATGCAGATTTGGTGCTTTTGTCCTCAGATTGACTTGATGGTTCTTGTCATATTACAACTGCTAGTTCAGATGGAGAAACTAACCTGACAATACAGGTGACAGTTCCAGAAACAACAATATTACAAACATTTGCCAATTTGGACACTCTTGAAGCTGTGATAGAATGTCAGCAACTAGTAGCAGACTTGTACAGATTCATGGGATAAAGGATAATAACTCAACAAATGGAAGAAATTGGGACCAGAGAGTCTCTTGCCTCCATGGAGACAGATTTAAAAACACAAATGGAATTTTTGGTGTTGCTACATATACCAGAGTGGAAACTAAGATGGCATTAAATTACAAGAGCAAGTCACAGAAACGATCTGCAGTGGAAAAGTCATTGAACACCTTATTAGATAAATTATCTAATATCTGAAGCCATCATCAATACTGTCTTAAAATATAAAAGGCAAACTGGAAAAAAATGAGACCAACCTTGGTAAAACCAAAAAACAGAACATCAAAGAAATATTAGTAAGATTCTCAGGTTTATTTCAGACTTCCTTGCCTTTCTGGTACTCTACAATTTCATGATTCCAATTTCATTATATGACAGTTGAAACAGAAATTTCTTGGACCACTTTTTTATTGGCTGGGATCTTTATCTCTGTCATGAAGGATCTGATCAGAAAGCTCAAGTCAATACTTCTGATTTGAATGAAGACCTTGGATAGGTGGAGTATGTGTTTACAGATGAAAGTGATACACTTAACAGAAAGCAAGATGCAATTTCAGGAATGTTCAAGTAATGGCGTAAAATACCAGGAAATCAATCGTCCACTTGTATCCGAAAGACCAGACTCTTCAGCAGGAAACTTAACTAACCTTAGTAGTTTATCCCACTTTAACAACTTATCTCATTTTATATCCAGTTCTTCTTTTAGAACCAGACATGGAAATGAAATTAAACTAATTAAGAACATGATATTTCTTTAAATCAGTCAGTTTCTCTCACACTGTACAGATTAGTAATGTTCAGACTGATGACATTGGCGATGGTCCCTGGCGATCCAACCTTGCACCCTTCCTGCTGGAGTACTGTGCATCTTCACCCGATGAAAAGGCTCCAGTAGAGGCTGCTGCAAGAATTGTCATTGTATTGGAAGTCCTAACTTCAGCAATCAGATGAGAAAGAGAAATAAAAGGCATCCAAAATGGAAAGGAAGAAGTAAAACTGTCATTCTTTGCAGATAATATGATACAATATTTAGAGAACCCTAAAAAGATTCCACCAAAAAACCGTTAGAACTGATAAATGAATTCAGTAAAGTAGCAGAATACAAAATTAATATTCAGAAGTTGGTTGCATTTTTATACATCAGTGATGAATTATCAGAAAGAGAAATTAAGAAAGCAATCCTATTTACAATTGCATCAATAAAAATATATCTAGGAATAAATTTAATCAAGGAGGTTAAAAGATCTGTACTTGGAAAATTATATGTCATTGAGGAAAGAAATTGAAGAAGATACAAATATATGGAAGCATATAGTGTGTTCATGGATAGGAAGAATAAACATCGTTAAAATGTCCATAATACCCAAAAGAATTTATAGATTCGATGGAATCTTTATCAAAATACTAATGCATTTTGTAGAACAAATAATCCTAAAATTTATATAAAACCATAAAAGACTCTAAATAGCCACAGCAATCTTGAGAAAAAAGAACAAAGTTGGAGGTATCATGCTACCAGATATCAAACTATAGTACTGACAGAAAAAAAAAGAAAAAAAAAAACAGACACGTAGATCAATGGAACAGAATAGAGAGCCCAGAAATAGATCCATGCCTACATGGTCAGTTAATCTATGATAGTAGAGGCAAGAATATACAATGGGGTAAAGACAGTCTATTCAATAAATGTTGTTGGAAAACTAGACAGATACACGCCAAAAAATGAAACTGGACCACCTTCTTACACCATATATGGGAAAAAGTAAAAATGGATTAAAGACTTAAATGTAAGACCCAAAAGCATAAAACTCCTAGAAAAAAAAGAGATAGTAAACTCTCTGACATTGCTTTGTAATATTTTTTCTGATCTATCTCCTCGGGCAAGAGACACAAAAGAAGAAATAAACAAATGCGACTTCATCAAACTCAAATTTTTTGCACAGCAAAGAAAACCCTTTACAACCTACTGAATGGGAGAATATATTCACCAATGATACATCTGATAATGGGTTAATATTCAAAATGTATAAAGAACCTCATACAACTTAACACCGAAAAAAAAAAATCCAATTTAATAATGGGCAGAGGACCTGAATAGACATTTCTCTAAAGAGAATGTACAGATGACCAGTAGACATGAAAAGATGTCATTATCAGAAATGCAAATTAAACCACAATAAGATATTACCTCACACCTGTCAGAATGGCCATCATCAATAAATCAACAAACAACCAAAGTTGACGAGGATGTGGAGAAAAGGCAGCCCTTGTGCACTATTGGTGAGATTGCAAATTGGTGCAGCCACTGTGGATAACAGTATGGAGGTTCCTTAGAAAATTAAAAATAGTACCTTATGAACCAGCAATTCTACTTCTGGGTATTTAGCCAAAGAAATCCAAAACTAATTCAAAAATATATATGCACTCTTATGTTCACTGCAGCATTATTTACAATAGCCAAGAAATGGAAGCAACCTACGTGCCCATCAACAGACGACTAGATAAAGAAGTGGTCCATTTGTGACAACATAGATGTACCTAGAGGGTATTATGCTAAGGGAAATAAGTCAGACAGAGAAATTCATGTGATTTCACTTACATGTGGAAATTAAATAACAAAATAATGAACAAACAAAACAGAAATAGACTTATAGATACAGAGAACAAACTGATGGTTGCCAGATGGGAAGGTGGTGAAGGGGCTGGGTGAAAAAGGTGAAAGGATTAAGAAGGATAAATTGGTAATTACAAAATAGTCACAGGGATGTGAAATACAGCATAGGAAACATAGTCAATAATTTTGTAATAATTATGTATAATGCCAGGTGGGTACTAAACTTATTGGAGGATCACTTCATAAATTATATAAATGTCTAACCACAGTGCTGTATACCTGAAACTAATACAAAATAACATTGAATGTCAACTGTAATTGAAAAATAAAAAAAATATTCTTTAGATAAATGGATTAAAAAAATAATAATAACTTTAAAATGTAACCCAATTAACTTTTTCTTTAAGAAATAGGTGGTACACATAAAGTGAGCTACAGAGTTAGTTTCTATAAAATGAATCTATTTTCCTGCCAAATTTTACCATATAGTCAGAGATATGTTTTGGAAATGTCTCTTGAACTGCGAAGCATTTGGTGAGGAATGACTTTTAATCTGATAGTATTCCATACTCGTTGAGAGAATAGTAAAAGTGTTTCCTAACTCTATTCATTTATCCCATTTTCTTCATGTCCATTTCTAGATTGCATGCTTCAGCTTCTGGAACTTAACTCTTCTCCATCTCGTTAACAGCAATTCGAAGTGTCTTACCAGCCATCTATATTTGCTCTCTCTTTTTCTCTCTCTTTGCATTTTAAAAAATGAATTATTAAACTATACCAGGGATTCGAGTTGAAAATATGCTGAGTAAGCTCCTTTAATGTAAATAGTACTCAAAGTCAGCATTTATTATCCTCTTAGGATTTCTGTGTGATAGTCCAGGATTCTAAATGCCATAGCATGGTTTTAGTAACAAGGCACAGTGCGTATGTTGCAATATGGTCTAATTGGAAAAATGCAAGAAATGTTATTACAAATTAAATGGATAGTAAAGGGTCTTATCAGCTATCAGTAAAAGAAAAATAGAAGGAAAAAGCTGTGTCTTTTAGGGTGATGAAAATGTTCAAAAAATAGGTTTTAGTGATTGCACAACTCTGTAAATAGACTAAAAATCATTTAATTGCACAGTTCAAACAAATGAACTTTATGGCATATAAATTATATCTTAATAAAGCTGACTTTTTAAAAAGGTGTGTCCTTGCAAAATGGTTTAATTTACATATATTTTAAAGGCATCGGTGATCCTAATAAACCTTCAGTTGAAGCAAATAGTAATTGTAACATTAAAGAGTAAACATCAACTGCCTAAAGAGTTTTCTGAAAATTATGTATTGGCCGTGGCTATGGCTCCATCTCATGACGCACATGATGCATTGTTGATGTGCATGCCATTTGGCGGTGTGTGTTGAGTTCCATTGTGAAAGGAACTGCTCCTGGAGAGCCAAAGGTGTAAAATATAAAACACAATTGCATCAATTACCTATTACCAGGTAACAAAACTTAGTGGCTTAAAACAACAACCATTTTATTTAGCTCACAATGTTGTGAATTGCTGAGTTGTTCATCTTGTCTGGGCTGGCTGGGCTAATCTCTGCTGGGCTTTTTCAAGAGATTTTGGTCAGCTGACAAGAAGGTTGTCTGATCCAGGATAGACTCCTATGTCTGGCAGGTAGCAGACTAGCTTCTGAGATGCTTGGTTTCCTCCATGTGGCCTCTCATTTTCTAGCTCGGTGACATAGTGATCTCAAGATTTAAGGGTAACAGAAACCACAAAGAACAGAAACCACAAAAGCCTCTTGAGGCTCAGAATCAGAACCTGCACTGTGTTACTTCCACTTCATTTTATTGGTCGAAACATGTCACCAAATGTCAGTCAGCTTGGGCTTCTATGACAAAGTGCCACAGACTGGTTGTAAAGTTCAAGATCACAAGATCAGGGTGCCAGTATTGTTGGGGTCTGGTAAGAGTCCTCTTCTGAGTTACAGATTGCCTACTTTTCATTGTATCTTCACATAAATGACATGGAGCCAACAAGTTCTCTGGTCTCTTCTTAGAAGGGCACTAATGCCACCCTCACGACCTAATCACTTACCAAAGGCTCCTCCTAATATCACCACAATGGGGATTAGATTTCAACATATGAATGGGAGTGGGCACAAACATTCAGTCCAGAACACCAAGGTAGCCCAGCTTCAAATGGTAGGGAGATAGAATTCACCTCTTCATGCGGGGAGCTACAAAATTTTTTGGCCATTTTACAGTCCACCATGACAAATAATTTACTTGAATCTGATTTAGTGCAATCCAGTTTATTCCTTCCATTTTAATTAAATAGGTCTCATAATGAAGATGATTGTTTAATACATAGTCATAATAGTGCATGTGTATTAAATTTTGGATTAATCACCCTACTGGAAGTGACAGGAATAACAGCAGCTATTGCTAAAATTGTTTAAATTTTGCTTTTCCGTTTCTCCACGGGTTCATTTGACATAAATTTTTTTGTGTTCCTAAATTGCACACCATTAAATAGGACACTAAAGCTCGTGGAGCAGGGGGATCCCAAGATGGTATTAATTTATGCTGCAGTTAGTACACATTGGGTTATTGAGGATCAACCACACTATGATTTATGTTCCATATCTGGTCATTTGCCAGCTAGAACTTTTCTTGCAACAATGGGAAAAGTTTTCAAGTGAACCAGAGTATTCACATGAATGCAACAAGAAACACAATGAGACCCAAGTGGGAAGTAACACCCTAAAAACTATTGACTAATGTAAAAAAGAAGTTGATAAAATATACAGTCTTAGTTAAGCTAGCCATCAAAAGGAAAATCAGCAGCAGGTAGTGGGAAATTGCCAGATATGATCTCACAACCTTATTAAATCATCATCCGACTAGCAAATTGTCCCTCTGAGAGGGGTCTCCTCCTTATATGTGGAGAGCAGAATGCCCAGGTCTAGCCAGAAAAACCACTGAACTCCACAACATTTGACCCAGAACCAAAGAACTTTGTCTACAGCCATTAAAAATTTTTACAATCCAACTTTGAAAATCCTCTTTGGGTTCAAGCATGTCTCTCAAATAGAAAATCTATCCCCTTAACTGCCTACTCAAAGTGTAGTGTTCAGTTTAATTTCCTATTCTTAGGCATCCATTCTCTATAAACACAGTTCCCAATGTGATGGTATCAAATTAAATGCCTGCTTCCAAGCTACCTGATAGAAGGAAAAAACAGAAGACCTTTTTTACTTTAGAAGGGTTTTTTTTTAGCCGATTCTATAGGTATGGAAGTCTGGCATCTTAAAAGGTATCTTAAATGGCCATTTTCTTTCTATAATCTGTTGCCTCAGATACCACTGAGATTTTTCTGATAAAAGTACTAGGGAAGTTTCTTAGTGGTATATACGTTTAAGATTATAAAGAGCTTTTATTTTTTCTTCAAGGCAGAGATACATAGAGACTCTTTTCAACATTTCTGAATCAAGTGTGGAATAGTGACAAAAGCCTTGCCAGAGTGGCACACTGGAGAGACTTTCTATCTCTCCACTATCCTTCTACTAGTAGACTGTTTACTTTATTTTTAATTTTTAAAAATTAGAAATTTTTAAAGATTATTCAATTGAATAAAAATTATTCAGTTACCAAACTAATTCTGCTATCTAGAGCTTTAAGTCACTTCATTAAATTTACTAAAATAACAGTGACAAAGTTTACAGAACTTCACATTGGATAGAATTGTTTTAACAGCTTTGACAATTTCTAAGAAGTTCTAGTTCAGAGTTTTTCTTTTTTTCTTTTTTCCTATGTCCAGCATGTTAAGGATATTTAATTTCTCAAAAGCTAAGGGTCATAGGTGGTTTCATTGTCAATATGTTTAATCTTCATAAACATTTATAGTCCATAACCACAATTCAGGATGACATTAGTTTCCTGCATGTTCATCATACATCTAAATTTGCTGAGGGAAGATCCAGAGCAACCATATCAATAGAAAATGGTGAAATTTTGATTACTCTTTGTTAGAAGTACAAATCTTAAGCTGATATACCCTTTGAGTCATTGGTAGGAGTGATAAAATACTGAGATGCTCAAAACAACCTCTTCACACATGACAATAAATTTAACAAGAGAGTTGCCAGAAGCACCAGATTAAGGCTGATAAGTCACTCTGGTTGAAAACATAAGAATGATTAAACTCTAAAATAATAGTAAACAACATTCAAAAACAACTAAAGAAATCTAAAATGTCTAAAATCTTTCCCTCTCAAATGATAAGGTCATCTATTATTACCTAGCAACTAGGACATATAATAAATGTCCTAGTGAGGGAGCTATCAATTTGGTGGCAGTGGGCAGACAGCTCCAACATGCAAAGTGAACACTGTCCATTGCAATAGAAGGGAAATAAGATGAAATTACTCAAAAGATCAAGAAACTATCAAATGTTAAATCTATTCAGTAGAAGTCCAAATCCCTCTGGTTCTTAACTCTCAATAAAGTAAACATTCACTAAAATGGTGCGCTTAAAACAAAATAGAAAAATAGTCATCTTACGCTTCCCTAAAATCTTTAAAAACTATTAAAACCACCGAATGTAATATGAATTTTCATTAACTTTGTAAACAGTTACAAGAAAAAATGTTTGAGTAAATTTAGCACATTGATTTTCAGCACATTGGCTTTGGCAAACTGGTCATTCTGAACATTGTTTATTTCAGCATATTGATCTTTAGCAATTTAGCTTTCTTCTGATATCTGGTGCCCTCAGAGAAAAAACCTGGATAATGAAAGACTCATTTAAACAAAAACAAATATTAAGTGCCTAAAGTTACTAGCTAGAAAATTGAGTATACGGTGGTGACTGAGACAAACATTGCCCCTAAACTTATGGGAGTTACAGTCAAGGAAGACAAACATTAAATAAAAATTACACAAATAATTATTTTGCTAGAGTCGTAATGGCGCTTTAAAAAAAAAAAAAAGACGTGATCTGAAATGAGAGGAGGATGTGGTAGCTAGAACTTTTTATTTTAAATTTGTTTGTAATCAAAAATTCTGTTAAATAAAAAGCACAGTCTCTGCCTGCCAAAACGGAGAGACAGAGTTGAGCGTCATCACAGCAGGCTTTGCCAGTGATGAGGCTGAGCTGCAGGAGCAAGTGCAGACCAAAGGCCACATGGGCACTGGTGAAGGGGCAGGGGCCTCTAGTGTTTATCTTGTGTAGGG
>NW_011888865.1:6911818-6915246 GCF_000151845.1 Pteropus vampyrus
TCAATTTGGTGGCAGTGGGCAGACAGCTCCAACATGCAAAGTGAACACTGTCCATTGCAATAGAAGGGAAATAAGATGAAATTACTCAAAAGATCAAGAAACTATCAAATGTTAAATCTATTCAGTAGAAGTCCAAATCCCTCTGGTTCTTAACTCTCAATAAAGTAAACATTCACTAAAATGGTGCGCTTAAAACAAAATAGAAAAATAGTCATCTTACGCTTCCCTAAAATCTTTAAAAACTATTAAAACCACCGAATGTAATATGAATTTTCATTAACTTTGTAAACAGTTACAAGAAAAAATGTTTGAGTAAATTTAGCACATTGATTTTCAGCACATTGGCTTTGGCAAACTGGTCATTCTGAACATTGTTTATTTCAGCATATTGATCTTTAGCAATTTAGCTTTCTTCTGATATCTGGTGCCCTCAGAGAAAAAACCTGGATAATGAAAGACTCATTTAAACAAAAACAAATATTAAGTGCCTAAAGTTACTAGCTAGAAAATTGAGTATACGGTGGTGACTGAGACAAACATTGCCCCTAAACTTATGGGAGTTACAGTCAAGGAAGACAAACATTAAATAAAAATTACACAAATAATTATTTTGCTAGAGTCGTAATGGCGCTTTAAAAAAAAAAAAAAGACGTGATCTGAAATGAGAGGAGGATGTGGTAGCTAGAACTTTTTATTTTAAATTTGTTTGTAATCAAAAATTCTGTTAAATAAAAAGCACAGTCTCTGCCTGCCAAAACGGAGAGACAGAGTTGAGCGTCATCACAGCAGGCTTTGCCAGTGATGAGGCTGAGCTGCAGGAGCAAGTGCAGACCAAAGGCCACATGGGCACTGGTGAAGGGGCAGGGGCCTCTAGTGTTTATCTTGTGTAGGGGCCCTTTCTGTTTTTCTCACACACTAGAGATGATCTTTGGTGACATCCTAAACTTCCCACGTATGTCTGTCTTTTGTCTCACCTGTAGACTCTTAGCCTCTCTCTGCCTACTGCTTGCTGTTCTGTGACTGCTCACCATTGCCTCAACAAAGGCTGGTCTCCCCACTTCTCTTTTCTTTTCTCCTCTTTATTTTTATTCTTGCAGTTTTCCTGTCACCTGCTGCACATCTCAGGGTTCTCAGCCTGTGGGAGAACATGCTGGCCAGTCATGACATTCCTGTGCCTCTATATAGGAGGATCGAACACTCCAAATTCATTAGATGTAGCCTTTGGGACTCTAACATTTTCAAGGAGTGTTTTATGTTCCTGCAGTGTTCCAGAGCTTTTATTCCTGGGTAGTCATTTTAGAAATCTAAGGATTATCAGAGTCCAGACTTGAGATCACCAGTGTTTTATCCTAACTAATAGTAGAAGGCAAGTCATCCATATTAATAAGAGAAGTCGTACATATTTAGAATTTGTTAAAAAAATAAATAAATGAAAGACCAGAGATGAAACTGCATGTATAATATGATTGACATAACTATCCATACATAATCTGTAAATAACTATGTCAAAAAAAAAACTCTACTCAAGGTCATTAAGAGAGGAAATATGTTTCCATTGAATATGGAAATGCATACAAGAGAACTAATTGATGGTTCGCTTTCCAGTTATTCTTAAACCAGAAATATTTCCAAAGCATGGTATTGATCACTGGTTCTCAAGTAGGGGCAGTTTTCCCCCATGGGACATTTGGTAATTTCTAGAGACATTTTTTGTTTGTCACAATAGCGAGGGGTGAGGGAACCCGGACAGGATGGACATCTAGTAGACAGCGGCCAAGAATGCTACTGGACATCCCCAAATGCACAGGATATACCCACTCAGTGAGGAATTCTGTGACCCCAAATGTCAGCACTGCTCATGTTAAGAAACGCTGGCACAGATCAACAGCACCCAGCTTTCCTCTCCATCTCACAGATGTCCTCAGCTCTTCCCACTAGAGAGCACAGAGGTGCAGGCTTTACAAAACATTTATTTAAAAACCAGGAGATCCAGCATCATTCCAGTAATCCAGATTTCCTCTTACTTCTTGGTAACCGTGCAGAACAAATGGCTTTCATATCACCTCAAATCTAGGGTAATGAAACTGGCTTGCTCTCTGGTGGCTTAAGGATTTCTGTGAGGCCTTCGCTTTATAATTTTGGGAGAAGAAAAGCATCTAGCACAAGAAAAGAACTCCAAGAGTACAGTTGGTTGCTCCTTTGTCTGCATCCTCTCTTTATGTCTCTAGTAGAAGATTTGTTTTTTATAATTTGAGGATGTTATTTTGGCCTCCTCAGTAAATTAAATTAGGACATAATACCAGTACCTAGCATAATGGCAGCATATAAAAATCACATAATAAGTGTTTGTGGAATAAATGACTTTAATTGTATTGTTCACAGTTTCATATTCAAGTTATAGATCATAAATTTCAGTTGCGTGTAGTTCCCTGTCACCTTCCTCAGAATCATTGTGCCTTCTGAATTCAGTTAGTTTTTCCATTGGCTTTACTTTTGTCATCTGGGGATCTATTTTTCTACCCAGTTAATTCATCAATTTACTAATTGTTTTTTGTGATAGGTATAGAATTTCTAGAAAGGTGTAAGAGACCTGTCTTTCAGGAATGAGGAAGCAAGACTTGGATAAAGGCAATATATAATTTAATTGTAACCAGATAATGGCCAGATGCCATAGGAATCTATTCATTGAAAGATTGAAATAGAATTTAAATCATAAAGAAGGACTTATGGAAGTGAAATGACTCAATCTGTGCTCCTGAAAGTAAGATGCGATTTGAATGTGTATTTTTTTTGTCCATCACTCATTCATTCAGTAAGCATATTTTGAGTATCTGCTATGTGTCTGGAGACACAAAAATGAATAAAATATTGTTTCTTCCCTCAAAGATTTAACTCATGATTCAGTGAGGAAAAAATTGACAGTAAACACACCTTCCAGGATAGTTTGATATATTCCATCCAAGGGATCACAGGTTTACTTGACTTAGAGGCTAGAGAGGTAAAGAAAGACAGCTTCCCTAAGGAGATAAAACCACTGAATTTAATGTTGAAAATGATTGGAATTTAGTCCCAGGTAGAAACTGAGCAGAGTGTTACAGACATAGAAAACAGGTCGTTGAGGGATAGATGGTTGGCTGGAACCTAGAGGAAGGTGAGACATGTAGTGTGGAAAGGGATAGGGACAGTAGGAATACAAGAGTAATGAAGATAGAGGAGCAAAGCTGGATGTCAGCAGGCTTCGTGTGCCGTATTAGAAGTAGGATACAACTTGGAGCCACTAGAAGAAACAGTGCTTGGTAACCACTAATAGATTAATAAGATAATTCTCTATTCTTGAAAGTTTAAGGTGAAGACTCAAGTGAACTTGGCATATTCTGGAGTTACTAGCCCAAGGATCATGTTTTAAGGTCCAGGAATTTGGTAATCTT
>NW_011888865.1:6915296-6918334 GCF_000151845.1 Pteropus vampyrus
CAGTGAGGAATTCTGTGACCCCAAATGTCAGCACTGCTCATGTTAAGAAACGCTGGCACAGATCAACAGCACCCAGCTTTCCTCTCCATCTCACAGATGTCCTCAGCTCTTCCCACTAGAGAGCACAGAGGTGCAGGCTTTACAAAACATTTATTTAAAAACCAGGAGATCCAGCATCATTCCAGTAATCCAGATTTCCTCTTACTTCTTGGTAACCGTGCAGAACAAATGGCTTTCATATCACCTCAAATCTAGGGTAATGAAACTGGCTTGCTCTCTGGTGGCTTAAGGATTTCTGTGAGGCCTTCGCTTTATAATTTTGGGAGAAGAAAAGCATCTAGCACAAGAAAAGAACTCCAAGAGTACAGTTGGTTGCTCCTTTGTCTGCATCCTCTCTTTATGTCTCTAGTAGAAGATTTGTTTTTTATAATTTGAGGATGTTATTTTGGCCTCCTCAGTAAATTAAATTAGGACATAATACCAGTACCTAGCATAATGGCAGCATATAAAAATCACATAATAAGTGTTTGTGGAATAAATGACTTTAATTGTATTGTTCACAGTTTCATATTCAAGTTATAGATCATAAATTTCAGTTGCGTGTAGTTCCCTGTCACCTTCCTCAGAATCATTGTGCCTTCTGAATTCAGTTAGTTTTTCCATTGGCTTTACTTTTGTCATCTGGGGATCTATTTTTCTACCCAGTTAATTCATCAATTTACTAATTGTTTTTTGTGATAGGTATAGAATTTCTAGAAAGGTGTAAGAGACCTGTCTTTCAGGAATGAGGAAGCAAGACTTGGATAAAGGCAATATATAATTTAATTGTAACCAGATAATGGCCAGATGCCATAGGAATCTATTCATTGAAAGATTGAAATAGAATTTAAATCATAAAGAAGGACTTATGGAAGTGAAATGACTCAATCTGTGCTCCTGAAAGTAAGATGCGATTTGAATGTGTATTTTTTTTGTCCATCACTCATTCATTCAGTAAGCATATTTTGAGTATCTGCTATGTGTCTGGAGACACAAAAATGAATAAAATATTGTTTCTTCCCTCAAAGATTTAACTCATGATTCAGTGAGGAAAAAATTGACAGTAAACACACCTTCCAGGATAGTTTGATATATTCCATCCAAGGGATCACAGGTTTACTTGACTTAGAGGCTAGAGAGGTAAAGAAAGACAGCTTCCCTAAGGAGATAAAACCACTGAATTTAATGTTGAAAATGATTGGAATTTAGTCCCAGGTAGAAACTGAGCAGAGTGTTACAGACATAGAAAACAGGTCGTTGAGGGATAGATGGTTGGCTGGAACCTAGAGGAAGGTGAGACATGTAGTGTGGAAAGGGATAGGGACAGTAGGAATACAAGAGTAATGAAGATAGAGGAGCAAAGCTGGATGTCAGCAGGCTTCGTGTGCCGTATTAGAAGTAGGATACAACTTGGAGCCACTAGAAGAAACAGTGCTTGGTAACCACTAATAGATTAATAAGATAATTTTCTATTCTTGAAAGTTTAAGGTGAAGACTCAAGTGAACTTGGCATATTCTGGAGTTACTAGCCCAAGGATCATGTTTTAAGGTCCAGGAATTTGGTAATCTTAGTGATCTCTTATCTACAAAGTGATAGTGTCTTAGCACCATATGTCCTAGATGAGGAAATGACTTGAGACTTGAATACCAGTTAATGTGATTTTTATTTAGTTATCAAACTATAGACTATAGACCAGCATAGGGGAGAGCAATAGAAACAAATGAAGGCATGGATGTCAGCCTTTGGAAGGAAGAAACGACAATATGAAAAGGAGAGGGGCGAGCCTACAACCAATTATGAGCTTAGGTAAATGAGAGCATGGTGGTTCCTGGATAAAATAAGCAGATGTGGTTTGAGAGAGAAGATGGTGAGTTGAGTTTGGTACATTATGTTTTAGCTGCAAGGGAGCCCATACAGTGAAACTCCTCATTTGGATCTTGGATATATGTTATAAAAACATGTGCAAGAAATTGAACCTGAAGGTACTTGATGATTGCTTTAAGAGTAAGTAAATGTTTCTTCATGTTCTTTAAGTCAGTTTTTTAAAGCTTTTCTGGTGTTAAATTGTTGCTTTAGTATGACATTTGATTAAGAGAGCAGCACTTGTAAACACATCACTCTCTTTTCTGGAAAGCATCTCTTTAACAAGTGCTACTACCTAACAAGGTAGTTCTCTAACTCACAAATTTTCTGTAACTTCCTTGCAATAAATTTAACCTTTGGAAGCAGTGTGAAAATTTCCAGCCTCCAAAGCATTCTATGAGTGTCTGATATTTTAATACATTGGAGAACATCACTAGTTTAATTATGGTGAAAGTTCTTAACAGCTGTAACCGTGTGTATGGGAATCTACCTGCTACTTATAGGAGAAAGAAAGAAAAAAGATAGTCTCTGATTGGAAGAGAGAAGCAAGTTGAGGTTCAGTTGTATCACTTATGTCAGTGGGACCCCCACATAGTTGAGTGCCTAATATGTATCAGGCACTGGATTATATGCTAGGGATACAACAAGTTCTTACTATAGCAAATTATATGAACAATAACAATGAGCACGGATAAGGATTCAAAAAGAGGTCTGTACCAAAAACTACAAAAGCACCAGAGGAAGCAGAGCCTGACGTTGCCCTGGGAATTAGGGTAGAAAAATCAGTCACTTGAACTAAATATTAAAGGCTATGTAACACTTGTTTTTAGCAGTTAAATGAAATAATGTCAGTTCGCACCAAATGTATATAATGAGCATCTAGTCTGTGCCATGTACTGTTTGGGCACTGAGGATGTAGCAGAAATGAGACAGTCACAGTGCCTGTCTTCTTATAGCTTGTATTAAAGTGGAATTAGGTAGATGCGAAACATGTTAAGAAATAGAATAATATAGTGGTGTGGCTAGGGCAGTTGCTTCAACAAATGTTGTCAGTAAATGGCCTCTGAGGAGAGATTCTATTTGAATTATGACCTAAATGAAAGGAAGATGGCAGGTAGGGATTAAGATTTGCATG